>NW_028280821.1:487500-787500 GCF_059751285.1 Brachycentrus maculatus
CCAAAACGGGATTCTGCAAACCATGTGTGATTGGAAACGTAGTTATGGGTACAACTTGGCGTAAGGTCTTGAAATATTTAAATCGATTATCAAAACTGTTATACAAATATGTTATGAGCGAGTTAGCTGATCCAAAATGAAAATTTTAGTATTTAAAGGTTTTTATTATATTTAAACTTTATGTACAGAAAATAAATAAGAACATTGGCTGGCTTATTGCTTAAAAGCAATATCTTCCAACCAACCAAAAACAGACTAGTGATATTGATCAAAACGTTTGATACCATATATAGCTGTTTGCAATCAGAGGGTAGATAGTACTTGAACATTAAAAAAACATAAATTACAAATTAACATATAAAAAACATAAATTACAAAAGATAACAATAAGGAGAGCAAAGAAAAAAGGGAATTAAATGAAGGAAGTAGAGGGAAAAACTTAGGAAAGGTGTGATGGAAAGATAGGATTCTAATGATAAATAGATATCTTAGACGTTTTTTAAGTTTTAAGAGAAGGTGCATTTTTTACAAGGGGTAATTCATTCCATAGTCTGGGCGCTTGGACAGAGAAGGAATTATAAATTAGAAAATTTTATGATTCAGTTTATAAAGTATTACACAATAGTACGAAAATGTTTATGTTAGCTGTGCAAATTTAGGAACCTATCTTACATGGTTAAGTATGCATAACTGCAGTTACCTGTACCAATATTCGCATTTCTTTGTAACTAACTAACTAACCATTATGCTACTTTCCAGCCGGAGAAAGCACAGAGAGAACAGAAGGCCATACCAGGACAGAAGTCTTTGTCAACAATTTTCGCCTCTTCCACATTCCGCATTTCCTCATTACGTATGAGACCCACCGATCATTCCGATTTCTGACCAAACCAATTTTAAGTTTTGAACTACTTGATCATGCTTAGTTTTTCTCGGTCTTCTCTTGTTCCTATTTCCACTATTTCGAACTACATTCGCCCATGATAATTTTTTTACTATTCTTTCCTCACTCATTCATTCCACATATATAAATCATCTCAATGCAACTTTTTTAATTTTATGGATAAAGCTTATTTCAGCATGGATTTTTTTTCTTACTTTACCATTTGAACATCAATTATACATCGTTTTGCCGCAAATTCGTCTGAGAGAACGCATTTTGACTACAATTAAGATGCTTAATTAATTTTCGTAGAATCCTTTTTGAAAAAAAGTCATGTGTTGTACCAAGATTATCGAAATAAATGTCGAATCTTGGCAGTAAGAGAAAATTGTATTTTCAATTTTCCTTTTTACCGCCAATATATTAAGTAGATTTTATTTTAAGAAAGATTGCATTCCAACTACACTGAGTCAACTTGTGTCCTTTGTTTTCCAATTTCATGCTTGAATAATATTGAATACTTTAAAAAAAAACAAACCATATTTTACCAAAATGATTAATTTGAAGAAATGTTACTCATGTTTCAAAATAAAACCAGAATTTTAATAATCCAGTTTAATACAATGCATAAAAACTGAAACCTCGAAACTGGATCCATTATCTTGTTTCCCGGAAGTTTTTCTACGAATATCTGTGTATCTTTAAGGATGGAAACAATACCGAATAGCGTTTAAAAAATAAAAATTCCTTTATCATTCTTTGGTAGTATTTCGTATTTTAGTGCTAATAAAATGTTAGGTGTAATGGATTTTTACGCTTTTATAGGCAACACCGTAAGACTTCAAGCGACATAAAAACTGGAAAATTCATTCAGACGTTAATCTCGAAGAATAAAATAAAAATGTTTTTATGCAACACATAACACCTTTTATGTTCCTTCATCATTTTTATCATGGATGTGATTTAGCAATGGTGTGATGAAACAGGGATTTATATTTTATTACAGGACTAAGGTCCTGGATTCTATTAAGATGATAAGCCCGTTTGATAACAACAAGGTATATTTCAGGATTTTCTTATCCATGATGTATTTCCTGACTGATTTAAATTTCATTTTGTTTCAAATTACCGAAGAGTCTTTGTCCGCCTCCGTAGTGTAATGGTCAGCATGCTCGCCTACCGTTCTGGAGGTCCCGGGTTCGATTCCCAGGGGGGGTTAATAAATATAAGTGATTTTTTCACTCTAATATTTATTCAATATTACACTGGACTGGTACCTGAAGTGGAGGGCTGATCACCTTTCCTTCATGTGTAATCGATCGAGATAACACTGCCTTTATATGAAGCAGTGCCCTATGCACCATTGGGGTGCGGAAAGGGATTATTATTCAAATTACCACTGAAAAAAATAAGGTCATAAAATAAATGCAAAATTTCTACATAATTTTTAAATCCGTAATTTTCAATATTTATTTCTAACATTTTCAAACATGTTATTTCATTATAATTAAACCACGAAATTACTGTTTGGAAGCTTTGTATTGTATCATGTTAAGGTTTACTTTCAGTTAAAACTAATTAAACCTTTTGATTGACGGCAAAGTTCGCACACGTTTAATTTAACATAAATGCAAAGCTATGATTATATTTTGAATATGTTATTGATTATTGATTGTGCTATTGACTGTGAGAATTTCGGTTAGGACTTCAAATAGTACAGAAATTCATTTAAATGTATTTGAAATTATGTTTAAAAAACAAAAACAAAAATATTTGTTTTTAATACACGATAGTAAGTAATTGAAGGGAAACGTGAAAAACAAAGTACAATAAACGAATATTGTTTTCACGAAAAGTTATTCTTCAAATAGATACATTTTTTACGTGTCAGCGTAAATCAACAATATACAATAAATTTATATAAATAATAATAATAAACCATATCCGCTCCCTAGGTGGAGCATATGGAGTCCACAAACTGTCTCCAGGCTTTTCTGTCGGCTGCCAGCTCTCTTGCATCCTCCCAAGTCAGATCCGCTTCCCGAACTGCCGACGAATTGTCAGCAGTGGTCGTCCTGGGCGGCGCGAACCTGATGCCTTGTAAAAGAGGCAAGCTTGATTAAGGCTCTCAGGAGGCATGCGGAGTACATGGCCAAGCCAACTGAATTGCCTTTTCTTGACGACAGTTGTGACCAAGATTTGCTGCGTCCTACGCCTTATCTCTTCATTCCTCACAAAGTCAAACCACCGCACGCCTAAAATTCTCTGCAAACACCTATTCTCAAAGCTTAGTACACGGCTGCTCTGGCCCTTGTAAGGTGCCATGTTTCACAGCCGTATAAGAGAACAGGAGCAATGCAGGCATTGTATAGGCGGCATTTGGTCTTCACCGAGTATAAATCCGATCTCCAGACAGCCTTCATACTGTTAAATGCGGACCCTGCGAGTCCCAATCGCACTCCCAGTTCTTTTTACATAAATATGATACATATATCGTAGTCATACAGGAGAAAGTGACCAAGTGCATTTTTTTACAAAAACGTGATCATTGACTATTTGATATCTTACTAGCTTAATATTGCCCTGAAAAAAATCCCAAAGGATTTTAACTTGGCAGTGGTAAACAAGTATAATATATTGACTAGTTAAAAATGACTAACTGCATTTACGTTTTTTTTTTATTGCCAAGCAAAAGTGATTTAAATGGCCCTCCTGAACATTTTACGTTTTGTTAGTTGGTCACTTTCTCCTGTACGACTACGATATGGCATAACTAAAAAAAAACATTCGTTAATTACTCACACTCCTACTTTGTCAGCATTTCGTTTGATTTGTAGTACTATGCGTACGGCGTAAAAAGGAAGTGGACATTAAACGAGCAGCATTTACTTGTAAGTCGACATTGTTTATACATTTAGTAACTCCGTATCACAACTCCAGCTTTGAAATTTTGCCTCACGGAATGACAAATCAAAAAAAAAAATTATTTCTACCATGTTACTTAGTTTTATAAATCATCGAACACATTTTACTTTAGAATTATGTATTTTGATATCGCGGCATTTCTGACATTGTAATCCTAAAAGTCCTGCTTAAACACAAAATATTTTGATTCTAAATAAAATTTGAAAGAAAGGACCATTCAAAATTCACTTGAAACTGTATAAATAACACATTTCATCCCAACTTTTTAGCTTTTGAGTACCGTTATTCTTTGTATTTTATATCATCCATATGTTTAATAAATAAAGCCACGCACTAATTCCAACAATTAATCTTTTATTGCCTTTACCAAGTGGTACACCCAGAACACTCAATATCAAATTTTATGAGCTCTGGGATTCTCCACAACCTGTGCTGTAGTATAATTTTGTGCCACGGTATAATAACTCTGCAGTGGGAAGTAATTCTGTTAGGCGGTATAATGTAGGCATCAATTGCGCTAGTCTCAATTCATACATACATATGTGTAGTAACCCCTAACTATGCCTCTGAGTACAGTTAACTGCGAATATGCGGTGAAATTCTGTCCTTTGACGATAATAATGAATGACCCTTTAAAATTTACATACATTTGATGAGATTTTAGTTTTTTTAATAAATAAATATACACATTTTTTTTTAATATAAATTATGTATATTTAAAAAAAATAACTTTACTATATCAGATACTTCCTATGGATGAGATGTCAGTAATAAAGTTATCTCAACTTGATACCATATAAAATATATGGAAGGTTCCGAGACTATTGCATTCATACAGGTATCAAGAAGTAACGTAAATGGATTTCCAATTAAAGGCAGAATAGTGAACGTTACACAAGTATATAAAGTGATCGTTTAAGCCATCCAAATTCCAGGTTCTAAGCCCTGGGATGGTCAGATTTCCATCCTCTTTCATATAAAGAGGAACGATAGATGTTCATATCAAGTTGAGACGCATAAAGTATTATGTTATTTATTAATTCAACTTTTATTTTCAAATATGTTGTAATCAACCTTTAACTTAATTCGATTTTATCGCACATGGAATAAGTATCGTGGGTCTAAATCATAGATTCCCAAAGTGGTCATAAAAACAGTCGATTTGCACTAGAGTGGCACATTTATCTACAGTGGCTCTTGGGATCGATTTCCGGTAATGTCAAATATCTAATAAAAATAATTATCTATTTAAAATATATATAATATGTAAGTGTTGATAAAATTAACTCTAACTTGTCCGCCTACGTCGAGTAGCACATTTAGCTACCGTGGTTCTTGGGATCGATTTCTGGTAATGTCAAGTATCAAATAAAATAAACTGTTTATTCTTTCTTGAATATTAACAGATATTTAAGAAATAGTCCAAAACGTACGATAAACATACCGTAGAACGGGGCTACTTGAAATTTGATGTGTTACTTGAGCCAAGAACAAAAAAAATTAGATCTGTATTTGGTCTACAATAATAAACGTATCGACATGATTCATTGTTTCCCTGTCAGGTGACACTTAAACGTTCATTATTGTAGACAAAATGCATATTTTTTTTTTTTAAATGTACTGGGCTCAAATAATACATCAAATTTCAAGTAGCCCTGTTCTACGGTAAGTATTTTGCACCAATTCCCCAAAGACCGAAGGCTCAAGAAATCCTTTGAAAGGTGCAGAACTAAATTCATCGACCACGCAATCCCACCGGAAGATGATCAAAATACCTACCGCAGGGCCCGTCGTGCTGGACCTTGATGACGAGGCGTCTCTCGCACGCGTCGCGGCGCAGGTCGCACTCGGAGCGGTAGGTCCGGCCGTCCGTAGAGCACACCGCGACGGGCGGCGTCGCACCGGGCCCGGCGTCGCCCGGGCAGCCCGCCGGGCACTGGCAGCGCGCGCGACCCTCGCCCATCACGCACACGGCGCCCCAGCGGCAATAGGTCTTCTCGCACGGCTCTGGAAGGGCATCGATCGACTTGTCAATTCCTTTCACAAATAATAATAATACCCAGCACCTTCTAAACTCTTAAAGAGACTTTCAGAGAGCTTAACCTCTAAAGGAGTTTATTTAAAATTTTCCTCCTTTTTTTTGGTACGACTTTTTATCCTAAGCTACCTTTACTCAACTTGGACTCGTTTGACTTTATCTAACTTATCGTACCTTCACATTACTAATTCTAAGAAGGTACTAAGTCTAAAAGAGACTGTTAGAGGATACCTGTACCGATGAAAGAGTTCATTAAAACATCGCCTCTTTTCTATGTTTTTTTTTAATATTTTTTTTGGGACGACTTTTTAACCTAAACTATCTTAACTCAACTTCGACTTGTTATAATAATAATTTTGGATTATTTATAAAACGCCATTTCCGTAAAATACTACCTCAAGAGCGCTTATAATACAGATATAGATTATGATATGAAAATGATAATGACACAAAAAAAATATTAAAGGAAAAAGTAGTCTATCGGTCTAATCGGCGGAAACTATTTAATCTTATGGACCAGCTTTGGCCGGCAGCTGTACAGCGCCAAGCCAAAAGACTTACTCATTTGAGACATTGATTTTCCTTATTTTAAATTAAAAACACTTGTTTTTTACCACTTTATAACGACTAGTTTCTGAAGCTATGCTTCCATCTTCAGGTCTAAATGTAAACTATTCTTATCTTTATTATGATTCTCCTTATGTTTTATTTCACTCAAATCGATAGCGAAATAATGTTTTAATATCGATATTATTTTTTGACATCTCAACAAAGATGAAGAATATGGAAGTCTGAGCATTTACGGGGCTTACGACCGTTTAAGGCTGGTTTAAGTGATCACTTGACACACGTGTAACATTCAACAATTCTACCCAAGATTGACAACCACACTACTCAAATTCTTGGATGTTCTATATATACATTTGATCCAATTTTGAAACACTGTACTTGAATCACTAGAATTTCACTATAGCACTATTGGTGAGATGAAAAGAAGCTTTTTTACTGAACAGAAACTTTTTTATTAGTATTTCAGGCACGAACCCTGGATTACAATCACATGCAAGAGAAACGCCAGACAACATCATTTTCTTTTTTTTTATACTAGCTTATAATTTGACCAGTTAATTTATTTACATTTTGAGTGTGTCCAAATACTAAATCTCCAATAATAAATGTTATTCATTTATTTATTACTCAGCATTTACAGGACTTATAAAGTGAGATAATATATGTACATATAACACGTAGATATAAAGTACCAACTTAAATTATATCATAGGCTTATTTTTTTTCAAAATATAAGTTTGTTTGAATAAGTACATATGTTTAATTATTCAGTCAATTAGTAAGAAGTGTAAATATACATAATAAGAACTGAAAATTTCAAAGGAAAAAAATATATTCATAATGAATTTCTAGTTCTTGTATGTCAAAAAAGGCCGAAGAAAATCTAATCTAAAAAAAAAAAATTTTTGCAAAAGTTTCTTGACGAGCTGGTACTAGTATCTAGATATTTTTAAATAATTTTTAATTTCCTTTTCTCTCTTAAAATGGATTTTTATGCTGCTGTAACTCGAATGGGATTTATAGGAAAGTAGCACAGAGCGTTGTTTGTCTTTAGTATCTCCGACCACCAAACTTCGTATGTGTACACAAGAGCGAATATGCTGTGGCTAGGTATTTTGTCCCCGACTCAGCCAAAGGGCCCCAAAGCTTACATATTCATACATACATACATATTGATATATGCCTTGAATAAAAAATAAATACAAAACTGAAATATGAAAACACTGAATGAAAGTAAACAAACCTAAGGAAGAAGATTATTATTATTTTTGATGTCTCAACTAGAGCTTTAATATCTATAACTTTTTTATATAAAATATAAATGTCTGGGCGTCCCAGGACTTATGACATAGCATTTGTCTGACTCAATGACTTTTTACACTTGTGTAACGTTTACCATCCTGCCCTTTACTGAACATTCGCATCAATTTATGAAGGTTGTATATATGTAATATTTTTGGATTCCTTCACATTTTAGCTATAAGCAAATGACTTAATCAGAAGGGGCATTTTTAAGGTACATAAAACTTATAATGAACATAGGTGAGATTCATTCCGAAAAAGTTCACGTATATTTTAGAAGAGACCTTTAAATAACATTTGGATTTAGAGATTCTTCTATTTGAACAAATAATAATGAAAAATCATTATAGAATTGTTATTATAATGCAAGAAATACAAAAATATGTAGGTAATTAATTCAGCTTTCTAGATATTTATTTAAAATTTGAAGACACCAGACTTTATTCGTAGACTTTCTTCCAACCCCGAGAATTACGGCACCTCGGTAGACCGCTGACGACCATTCGTTAAATGTACTTAGAGAAACTTAGGGATTAGACTGACTTGGGATGAAACCAAGAAAATAGGTGGCTTGAATATAACTTGTGGTGCCCATATACTCCACCTAGAGAACGAACGTGGAGGAAGAAGATAACTAGATCTGAATATTGTTTTGAATAATTTAAGTGAAAGATATCCGTCCGCAATAGATTGTTGACAGGTGACTGAACATTTTCTGCGAATGCCTTGGCACCACTCCGTGTCTGTCTGCTTTGGTGGTCAGGGTTGTGAAGGCGTCTAAATGCCAGCCACCGTTGAGTAAGAACTCGGATCACCTAACTAACATTCATTGCATACACTAGGGAACTTCTTGAAACTCATTATCTTCCTTTTTTAGATCGGCAGTAACAAGTTCATTGTACGCTGTTAAATGTGAATTCACTGTAAAAACGGGATAAATTTTGTTTCACACTTTCGTTTCACTTTTGCTACATAGTTCATTTAAAAAAATGCTTTTCATGAATGTTCTGTCAGGATGCCTCATGTATTAAATCCGGGAATGCGTTGATAGCATGTAATGAATAGTTTTTCCGTAATCTATTAATATTAGCCATAAAACGAATAAGCACGGCATTTATTGAAAAGGTAGCTGGTTTTTCTTACTCTCTATATACATTTGCGGTTACTTTATCACGATTGAAAACGTTTTCAATATTTTTAGCACCATTATCCCACCGCAAATACTAGAAACCTAGAATCATGCTGCGAGCGGAAACTCTTAAAGGAAATTGGTGACCGGCTAAAAAACTTCTCACCAAGTTTGGCACGCGGAAAATTAAACCCTCAGCAGGGCGTCACAATTTTTTCTTTGTTTTCGCATAGTTCGACACCAACTTACTAGTGCCTTGTACCAAACACTCTCCGCCATTAATTTCAGCCCTCATGCCTTATCACGTCCCGGCATTACATTAGGGTGCGTGTAGAAGTTATAAACCGAACTTCTTCGCTAACCGACGGAGATTTAAGCACGCGAAAAACCAGTCGTGGCGTGGAGGTATGCGTGGAATATGAAAAATTTCGTCAGTATTTTTTGACAGTAATTTCAAATTCAATGCAGGGTCTGTCAGCACGATAGATCATTCTAGGTGACATTTCCCGGTTAATACTTTTTTACCGAACGGCTCCATTACTTCGGCTATGCTTCTGAAGAGGCTTGCATTCGGGAAGGATGTATAAAGCAGTAGACTTTTCGGTACACTGTCCTTTTACATTCCACTTCCCAGGAGGAAAGGTAATAAAGCCATTTCGCTTTATTTTATAGCTTCCAGGTACGTGTTCTAGAAATGCATGTTTTAACGGTGATTTAAAAACTGCTTTTTTATCTACAAAAGTAACATTTAACTGCGCATTTTATGTAAATATTTACTATTTTCAGGAGATACAATTTTTATTGTGTCATCAATTCAAATAATAAAATAAGCATTAAAATTTAAATTGTTTTACTAATCAATTGTTTTTCACAACATTTTCAGTGTGTCCAAATACTTGTTTACAAAATTACAGGAGTATATATATATTATATAGGAGTAAATATAATAATTTTCTGCATTTTCTGAGTTAAATTATAAAATATCTGGTCAATAGTTTTTAAACACCAAAGTAAAAATATATTTATGTTTTTTTTTCTTATTTTAATCCATTAAAAACATGTTTTTTTCTTAGGTATCTAACTCGTGTACTTATATACTGAAATATTCTAATGTTTTCTTAGTTTTATAGCAATAACTGCATTTAAATTTATACAATTTAACAAAAATCTGTTTATAAACAACAACAAAAATGTCTCTCATTCTCAAAACGATACTTACTTTTAGTCTTTATACTTTAGTATGTGGGTACTCACTCATACGTTTGATAGAAACGTTAGTACTCAAATATAATATAAGCTTATAAAACCAAACACCATAAAAACAAACAAACAAAAATTACCAGAAAGCTGTCAAATAATATATGAAACTTTCATCATAAACGTACGGAAAGTTAAGATTCAAAAGAAGGTGATATTTTTCTGGTATATTTTAAGGTGATATGATGGTAAAAGTATATAGTTTGCGGGGATATTATGTTGATACCTCCAAAAAGAATTCCATATTTATAGAATGAGCCACATACCTAACATACATATAAAGTCAGATGCCATCTCATAGCATATCAACGCATATCTCCTGTAATCGAAATTGAAATGAGATTTGATTTTGGCGACTTTCATATTGAATAAATCCCACCTTCAGAAAATAAGTATATTTTAATAAAAATAAAAATAAATATTAAACATATTTTGGGTGAAACGAAATTATTTGTCTTAGCCAATACCACTGTATAGTTATATTATTTTTTGCATCTCATCAAAGATGAAGAAGAATATAGAAGTCTGGGCATATACGAGGCTTAACGACTGTCTTAGGCTGATTTAAGTTTAAATACCCAGACTTACATATTCTTCTTCATCTTTGATGAGATGTCAAAATAATGTGAAAATAACTCCTGTAATTGGAAATAATCCAGATTTTGATAATCAGACAAGTATTTGAACACACTCAAAATGTTGTAAACTGTAAAATTAATAAATTAATAAATTTAATAAATATGCTTTAATTTAACTGGCCAAAATTATTTAATTCTGATTGAAACCAATAAACAATATATATATATATATATATATATATATATATACATATATATATATATATATATATATATATATATATATATATATATATATATATATATATATATATATATATATATATATATATATATATATATATATATATATATATATATATATATATATATATATATATATATATATATATATATATATATATATATATATATATATATATATATATATATATATATATATATATATATAAGATAGTCAAGTCGAAAATGAATTAAATTAAATTACTTAAATTTTTATTTATTGATTTGGCGTTTTATTTTTAGAACTCCATTTTTATATATGATATCATTTTTAAATCGAACACAGATTTTTTGTCAATATAAATAACTCCTAAGTGTAGGTACCCAGGTTTTTGAACAATGATTTACTACACCATTTTAGTGTGTCCAAATACTTGTTCACAAATCTGAATTATCTCTAATTACAGAAGTTATTTTTATATTATTTTTTGACATATTAACATAGACGGCCTATGACAGTCGTAAGCCCGGTAAATGATCAGACTTCCATGTTCTTCTTCTTAATCTTTGTTAAGATGTCGAAAAATAATATAAATTGATGTTCTGGATGCAAAATATGATTAATTAAATCAATGTTAATAGTGAAATCTTACAAATTTACGAAATATTTTTCCTAAATATTTTTCAATTTTTAAATCAACGTTTTAAGTAAGGACGCCCGTAAAAATAAAAATAATTGTGTTCATTATTTTATTTACCCACCACTTAAATAAATGAACTGACGTAATCCACCCTCTTCAGAAAGAATTTAATGCCATTTTCATCTCCGGTCTCTTATAGTACAAAATGAAATTGGTACATCCCTTTAATAAACCAATGGTCGATCTGAAATATTATTTTTCCATCCATTTCCGTATTGGCTCAGTTCCCTTCATCTAAGGCTTTCTCTGCTTCGCCGCTCCTCTTAAATCCCTCTCGCAAGGATGTCACCTGTACTTACCTACTTACTTTAGTGATTTAAAAAATATTTTATCGAAATAATAGCTTTTTTCTTCAAGCTCCACTACGCGCAGACCTGCATTTTATACTAAAAATTAAAAAATAAATTTCTTAAAATGGATAAAATATGTATAATTTATTATGAATATTGATTACAACCTTTTTTTAGATAAAAAATTGTATATATGGCCAAATGATAGACACAATGCGGGGTTTTTCCACTTAGAAGGTATTTTAAATATTGGTTTAATAAATAAAAAATTAAGAAAAAATGTTATATATATGACCAAATGATTGACACAAAGCGGGGTTCGTCCACTTAGAATGTATTTTAAATATTGGTTTAATAAAAATTGAATGTCATGTTATCAAAGCATCTCCTATTATGTAAAATAATCGAAAAAAATCTAACATTTATGTATTTTTTTTAAGGTTTCTGATGTATGAAAAAAAAATACTTTCATCAACCATAGACGACATCAACAACTTAGATATGAAACAATGTGTAAATGGAAGAAAAAATAAGGTTTTTGAAATGTGAAAAAGGTGGTTGTCAATAATGGGTAGAATGGTAAATATTACATGTTTTTAAATTAATTACTTCAACTAGCATATGATAGACCTTTACCCAAACTTTCATATTCTTCTTCAACTATTATGAGATATATATATATATTTTTATAACGAGCAATAGTCTTCCTATTTTTCAACTCATTTTTATTTCAAAAAGTAATATTTGAAATGATCAAACACTTTACACATTCGTATTAACACTTTTACTGCGAAATATTTTGAAGTCATTTCGTAAGATGCTTAAATTTTGGCATAAGCTAAACGCGATCAGACTTGAAAATTTTATTAAATGTTATTATTATTTTGTTTGTAAATAAAAATTACACTTGACAGAAACATGTTCTCACTGGGTGACTGCCAAATAAATTTTAGGTATCGATATATAATTATTTATTTATTTTTTCTGTGTCACAACAATTCAATATGTAATTAAGATATTTTTAAGTTATTTTTTCCCGGTGAATACTAATGACACAAGGAAATAAAATTTCGACCATATCATAATTTGACTAAGGGTGGATTGATGATACGATCATTGACAATTCCTGATACTACTATTTTATTGGTTTAAGTTCCCAGTGTATTAATTTCTAGGCCTAATCACGTTATCACATGGAGGATATATGTTTGAAGTATGGAAAAATAAAAAGAGGCCTAAGTCCAGTATTGGAGAAACGACTGACAAAGAACAAGAAGAAGTTACAAGAACTATGTTTTTTTTGATATCCTATCAAAGATGAAGAAGAATATGGAAGTCTGGGCATTTACGGGGCTGACGACCGTCATAGGCTGGTTTAAGTGATCACTTTACACACGTGTAACATTCACCAATTCTACCCATTATTGACAACCACACTACTCAAATTCTAGGAAGTTCTATATATATGAACCAATTTAGAAACCTTGTTCTTGAATCACTTGAACCTCACTAGAGACATCTATTGGTGAGATATAAAGAAGCTCTTTATTAAGCAGAAACTCTTATATGAAATAATATGAAAATATCTCCTG
The DNA here is from genome assembly GCF_059751285.1 of Brachycentrus maculatus. NCBI lineage: Eukaryota > Metazoa > Arthropoda > Insecta > Trichoptera > Brachycentridae > Brachycentrus > Brachycentrus maculatus. The sequence continues at coordinate 500,988 of NW_028280821.1, forward strand.
TAATTGGAGATAATCCAGATTTTGTGAACAAGTATTTGGACACACTCAAAATGTTGTAAACTTTTACCTGGTGGTTAGTTATTTTTACTTTTATAATGGCGAGTACGGCTTTGAAAGCAAATCATTATAAACGGTGTGTGGTTATAAATATGAATATTACTAAGATTTTTGTAAAATAATATAAAAGTATACTTTCATATGTATACATATGGTATTTGATATAACCAATAATAATTGTGTTTTTAAAAATTGTCTTTAAAAATCGATCGATTGAATTCATGCACGCTAAAGAATTGTGTATCATTTATTAATTCGGCAATAACTTTGTTGAGTAACGTTCTGATTATTTTAAAAATCAAACATTTGTATAAAACCATGTATTGAATTTAATTTTATAATACGCTACTAGCTTGTAAAATAGCATGTTATAATATTTAACTAAACTCATGATTACAAAAACTTTATTTGTTACCTCAGTATATACTCGTATGTGCCTGAATATTTTTTTGCGCCTTATTTTTTGTAATCATCTGTCGATGAAAACAGCTGTGATTTTCGAAACTAGTCATGTGCATTAAAATAAAACTCTTTAAGTGGTATTATACAAGTGTTTAATTTTAAAAATAATCAATTAATTCAGAGTCCTATGAAATGATTAAAATTAACCAAAAAGGAATTAATGTTTTCGATTAATAAACACGAACGTCAAGGATCCAAATATTTCAACCCTGTAAACCAACCTCCTTCTTCCTGTCATCTGATTCCCCCTCTCCTGTTTCAGGATCCTCCACCCCTGGCCAGCCACCCTTCCCCCTTCCTGATATCCTGCTCGCGATCACTGATATTATGCGCATTCTAAATTAGATATCTCCTCAAGTCTGCCACATTTCTGCTTATCCCGTCGGATGCAGATAAATACACCCAGTACGAAATGTGACTGAAGGAATTCGTTATTTTGGCTCAGGTAAGTGCAAATAAGGAAGATTTTCCCCGTTATCAACCTTCTACTTGACGTTTAAAATATCGATCATTACTAGGTGCAAAATGCATGCATTTTGCATCAACTAGCTAAGTCATTTGGTCGATGAATACATGGCAGACGGAAATTTAGCTGAACTTTTTTTGATTTTTTATTATTATTATTATTTTTGTCTCAAAAATCACGAGGAAGTCTTGAGAATTTATAAGGTTTACGATTTGTCATCGGTTTTTCTTTTTTTAAACATTAATCCACACTCGATGGTGCATAGGGCACTGCATCATATAAACGCAAAGTTATCTCGATCGTTAACACATGAAGGAAAGGTGATCAGCCCTCCGCTTAAGGTACCAGTCTAGGGTAATATTGAATAAATATAAAAGTAATAAAAATCACTTTAATTTATTTAACCCCCCCCCCCTCCCGGGAATCGAATCCAGGACCTCCAGTATGATAGCCGAGCGTGTTGACCATTGCACTATAGAGGCGGACGAATTGGCTACTGAATTGGCTATGTTACATTCACCACTCTAAATTATTTACATTATTTATGTTTCGTTGTATTTAAGCTTTAATTGAAAAGATAAACCGCATGTTACTTATTCGGGACATCTTTTTGGAAATGGAAACAAACGTAACATTTAATTAAATATTTTTATTTTATTTGACTTTTCTGAATACATATTTGAATTTAATTTGTAAATATCAATAAACGGTTAAAAATGAAGCTTTTGTAATTTAAAGAAAAGAAGTCGGCCCGTTCAAAGGGCCGTCTGAGAAAACCACAGTATATTGAAAAAGTTTTCGAGATTCGTGATTTTTTTTTAGTCTGAAAAGTAGAGTTTCAGAACACTCTGAAACTTAGTCTTGTTCTCTGAATTAACTGTGGAATAAAAAGTTATCTTAAATCCATTCGTATTTTTTTAACTATGTCTTTTTACCAGATGCATTTTTAGTAATCTATTGGATTTATTACCAAAAAATATTGTTAATTATAAACAATTCGTATAATAATTTATAATTTGTTACAATAAAATGATAAAATTTCTTAGATGCATAAAGAATAAAAATAAACTCTTCTCGTTTCTCTAACAACACAAAATCAAGCCTGATTGATTAATTTGTTAATTTTTTTTTTCAATTACTTATCTTAATTCCGAACTTTGAAATAAATTATTTTAAATACAATAAAAATATACATTTTATATTTGATTTTCTTGTAAATATTGGAACTCTATCAGTACATGGTACATCTAAGGTATTTATATATTTGTACGTAGTCGTACAGGAGAAAGTGACCAAGTACCAAAACGTAAAATGTTCAGGAGGGCCATTTAAGTCACTTTTGCTTGGCAAGAAAATAAACATCAATGCAGTTAGTCATTTTTAACAAATCTATATATTTTACTTTTAAGTTTAAAATCCTTTGGAATTTTTTCAGGGCAATATTAAGCTAGTAAGATATCAAATACTCAATGATCACGTTTTTGTTAAAAAATGCACTTGATCGCTTTCTCCTGTATGACTACAATATGTATATATAGCGAGAATTTTTTCAAATCATGACACTCAGGGTGCTAAAAACATTTGATACAGTAAAAACTACGAATATATCACAAATTCGGACACAGGATTTATTTGAAAAAATATTACTGATCAAGATATTCATTTATAAACTATTGTTTCATTTTACCAAACATTATTTTGAAAATAAAATTCGGTCGAGGAAAATGGTTTGGTGCCAGAATCTCATGTTCGCATGTTTAGCAATTTCCTGAATCCTTATTTTTCAGAAGCAATTTGTCAGCAGCCACTCAGCACACCCTCCTTGCCAATCACGTGACAAAGCGTCGGTCTCGAGTTCGGCGTAGTTATATATGTGTAAGCAAACCTGTGTACCTAAAGTCCAGTCATCCTGATTGATAAGCCATCAAGGGTGGGTTACCTCCTGAAAAGATTCCCCGGAAACGGAAGGGTCAGGATACACAGGAAACGATGAAATCAATCACGCTTTCAACCAGTCGCGATTGTTAAAATGTCAACCAATATCTCGCAAGCACCTGAATGCCATTAACAGAACAGGTGTGGTTATGTCTAATAAATAGTACATCTCCGTCGGCAGAATTTTTTTTTGGATTTTGTTTAGTTCTCTAAATTAAATAATTTTTTTGACTTTTATTTTTCAAGATAAAATTAATTTCAAAGAAGAGAATTTGAGATACCAATTTGATTCATATTTTTTCGGTACAAGGTTTAATGGTTGAATGTTGAAAATTTAATTAAACTTGGGATTTTAAATAAACAACAGTTAAAGACAGACATTGCTCGATAAAAGATAATTAAACTTTCTCCATTAATTGGGAAAATATAAAAAAAAACATTTTTTTGCTATTTTTGTATCTATGGGTACGTATTACATAAAAATGAAAGAAAACTCATAAAAACAAAACAATTATGAGTCTTTTTTCAAATAGGCAAAACGAGATATGTAAATTATTATTTTATATAAAAAACAAAGGATATTTATTTACCAGGAGCGACCCGTGACAATTTGAAGAAGTCTGGGCATTTACTGGGCTGACTACCGTCATAGGCTGGTTTAAGTGATCACTTTACACATTGTAACATTCACCAATTCTACCCATTATTGACAACCACACTACTCAAATTCTCGGAAGTTCTATATATTTTAAACAACCAATTATGAAACATTATTCTTGAATCAGACTTCCATATTCTTCTTTACCTTTGATGAGATGTCAAAAAAAAATACCAAGTAAAAGCTTTAAATATTAATAATTTTGAGAATATAAATTAGTTTTACTATGCTATCTTTACTCATTCGATTCACCTGCCCAAACTACATCAATATACCTTAATTCAATCGACAATGCTTTTCTCAGCGTTGCATTATTTCCCTGTATCACCATTAGAACATTTATCATACATTGTTTTACTGCACATTCCTCTAAATTATCGAATTTTTCTGTAATCAGTCTACTTTCATCATTCTTTTTGATAGCTCTATGCTTCACTTACATACGTTAGGATTGGAACCAGGACTCCGTTATACTACCAGTATAGCTATCGCTGAAAGGTTTTAATTAGCTTAAAATGTTTGATTTTTAATAATGTAATAGTATTGAATTGAACCTGCCCTTAAATTTCATATTACGGAGCATAAATCTCCAAACAATATAAATCAAACCATTTCGATTTCGTTCCGTTCGCCTTTTCAAATATATTTTCGTTTGGATATCCTTCTCTGAGCAAGACATTTCTCATTCCCTACGTTTAAGAATATATCTGCCAATAATAAGCCCGAATGCCTCAGATAATACCATTGGCACATCCGAACGTGACCCATAACTCATTCTCGTCCAACAAATTCAAGGTGAACAGCTATAATCCATATTGCTAATAACGGTCTTATGTCGCTTATTTAATGCATATAAATAAATAAAAATATTAAAATTGATTTGTTCCAGATCTTAAATCTCCTTGAAAAATGTGTGAATTGTTAACCACAATGGCAGCTCCATCTGTTAAATATAACAATAACACACACAATACTCCAAACATTGCTCATACGGTACCGTTCTTTTTGACAGTTAATGAAAAATAATTTCAATTTAATTTAATTTAAATTTCTAACTCACCCAAAAATTCGTCACCAATTTCTTCATTCTTACCCCAATCTTACTTTCTTACAAGTATTTGCTGAAAAGTTGGTTTAACAGGTCCGTTAGTCACGTCTAGTTTACTTTTAATGAACCTTTTTCCATCAAATAATTCGTATTGAAGTAATAAAAATAAATATTATTTTATTAATTGATATTAGAGGACAAAAAAACTAAAACAATATTTAATTGAAAATAAGGACTTCAACAATTGATTCGGCAGTCACTTAATGGTAAAATCAATCCATTTTTTATATAAGTTTCAGTTGGTAAATACCACTTTTTCTAAAGAGTGCTATTTACCAAGTAAAATATAATTATTGAAAATGAAAAAATATTTTTTTTAAACATGTACTTGTCCAATACTTCAGACACCCATAAATATGACCAACCAATGGCGGTTAAAATGTCGGGTGAACAAATTTCGACTGCATTTATAGCGTTAAATAAGTATTAAAGACTGCCCTTCATATGAAACGTGTGTTAAACAAAGGTTGTTGACATGAATGTTGAATCTCAGCACTAAGAGAAAAATTATACTTACAAATTTTCCGTGGTACCGCCACTATTTTAAGTATCTTGTGGATACATTTGTCCATTTCCTTTCTATTATTTTTTTTCACGAAGAAACAAAAGGAAAAGAAACACATGACCCATTTCTACAGCGTACAGAGAGGTATGCGGGAACTTAAATGCCGCAGTTTTCAGGAAAATGTGAGATTTTTCCCAATGAGCCTCGGTGTTGGGCAAGTTGGGATCGCTGCGTTAGCGGCGCTCAGCGCTCGGCGCTCGGAGCTCGCCCGAGCGTAAGATTTCGAAAAACTTTGTACCGACTTGCGAGAGGGAAGTTTTGCGGGAAAATAAAGTTTTAAATATTACTTTGGTTCGGATTAAGGTTTCGATATATTAGCAACATTTTCAAAGGCACCCGATTTAGTGGAGCGTATCGCGGATAGCCGGGAATCCGTTCAGCGGAATAACATCCTCTTAGAAGAAATATTAATGAGAAGTTTGTGTGTTTCAAAACACGCATGCAAGAAGATTAATCGAAGCATTTGAGATCATTAAAGGGATTTCCAATACGGAGAGGGAATTTCGGTTTACTTTATATAAATTTCCGTTAAGTAATACGCACAATTCTTGGGTTAAAGTGTTCAAATGACATTTCGCGTAAATTGTACGAGCATTTAGATACTTTGAAAATACAGGTTCAAAAGTAGATGTAATTTTATTAGAAAAATGTAATGGCATAAAAATATATATTTTTCAAATAGCATATTAAAAAAAAACGATAAAATTTCAAATGTTATTTCAAAATACAGGATTTAAATAAGGACAATAGTCATAAAAGATTAAGTTCCACTGGCAAAGACAACCAATGACCAAAAAACATGATTTGAATAAAAAAAATCTGATTAAAAATTTAAATTCTTATATAAATTCCGAAGCCAATACACGATTTTCAACAGATTCTATAAAGTTTTTGATCAAATCGGGTTGTAAAAAAACCAAAAGTATTCATAAACTTTTTTAAATGAAATTATGTTCATAATATACGAAAATTAATTAATTTACTGTTTATTGTATACAAACATTCATTAAAAGTTTCTTCAACACACGTTTAACATACCTTTTGTCCCAAATCATCTGCTAAAACAAACGTTTCATTTTTGTCTACCGATAGCACCTTTTCACTTGTACCTTAAAATTCTCTCCCTTTATCCCTGTTTACCGTCCCTTCCCGAATCCACCCCCTCCTCTTGCTTTCTCTCTTTAGTCTGCTCATTACTCAACGGGAACCACTCATTTGTTTTCCTCATTTCCGTGTCGTTTGGCTGATGCTACGCCGGTCGAAGTACTGTAGAATCATAGCACCGTACCGTAGGTATCCGTAGGTCGCACCCACGCGATATAATGAGTCGCAGGAATGTTATTCACGTGACGCAAACGACCCTCCCAATGCAGCAAAAGGATTATTCATTTTAACAAAATGTGTATTTAGTCCGCAGTTGCACGCTGTTTTTATGCGCCCAGATTAATAGCCTGCAAGGGAAAACCTCTAGCGCTTTGTATTTATAATAAGGTTTTTAGTGAAGGCTTACTCTATTCAAGTAGAAATGACACGAAAGTTTCATTAAAACACATTCTAAGCTTTTTGGTTTAAGTTTTTGTAAATTTAATATAATTATTTTTCTTTTCTTCCTTACCCCTATTTACATCCAATAGTGCATAGAGAACTTTATCGTATTGACGCAGTGCTATCTTGATCGTTACTTACATGAAGGTAAAGTGATCACTCCTGCGCTTCAGGGACCAGTCCAAGGTTATATTAAATGAATAGTAAATAAGAGTGTAAAATCACTCCCCCCCCTCTAAAAAATCGAACCCGGGACCTCAAGCACGGTAGCCTAACACTCTAACCATGACCCACGGAGGCTGAATCTAATATATAACATCAAAAAATTATTTATCAAAATCCATATAATTTGGATAACTAAGTATCGTAAAATGTCTTAATCTCATATTTTATCGCATTAAACAGCTACTTCGACTTCCGAAAACATTATGAAAATTTACCAGTGTGACAGTAAAAAAGATACAACTATCATAAATATTCTATATAAAAATACAGCATAATTTTCTTGATTAAAAATAATAAATTACCAATGTTGCAACATAATTTAAATAAAAATAGTTTCAATAAGCATCCTATATGTGTGAAGTATTTTTTTTATTATAAATAACTTGCGCGACAATTTTAACAAAGATGTCTCATATAAATTTCATGTTTGAAAAAATATGTTCATAAAACTGTTTTTGTCATTCATTCTTTTTTGACAGTTTAGTTAGTACAACTTTTGAATTTTGAACTGTCAAGAGTTGTCAATTTGGCAAAGAATAGTGAAAGAAATACGATTTACAAACCAGACAATGACAAGTTGTGAGCCAAGAACATAATAATTTATTTAGAGATATCAAAAACTTATTTTATTTTCAATGGAATATTTGCAAAACTTTGTAAAATAAAATGATGGTAAAAATAAAAGTATAAATAATCGGCAGCTTTTCACTAAACTTAAAATGATAAGCTGCCAACAACTAATGTAATATTCTACAATTTTAGCTAGACCTCAGCTACTTAAAAACTTTTACCTGTAATAACTTATTTACAATAAGCTTTAAAGGTTCCACTTTACCGGGTGTTACGTTTAAAATTTTCAGTATTGTATATAATTCAGAATTGAACTAGAAACTTACCGGAAGACCTAATTTCCTATGAGGGGGAGTATTAATTGTAAATTTATTCGAGTTTAACGCACTAGATATCCCCAACCGAGTTCCGCCCTTGATGTTTTATGGAAATTCATTATGCAGAAGCGCGTGTTAAGGAAATTAACAACTAAATAAAGATGCGATAAATTTTCCCGACAAATTGGGCAGACAAGATAACACTTACTTTTGTTTCATTATCAACTTATACCATTTTTAACGACTGTAGTATTTATTATAATTAAACTCGAAGCACTCAAATTTTATTTATTTTATTGCAACACTCTTTTCAGGATTCATTGTTCACTTTGTATAACACCACTTTTATATAAAAAAAAATTAAGAATACCACAAAGTACAGAATGATTTTAATATACAAAACATATTATTTTATTGTCATTGATGATGAAATTAAAAAAGCTCACTCAATTATTTCAATCTTTATATTTTACTTACCAAAATTATGCACCATCACGTCCGTATTAAAAATACATAAATTATTTAAAAATAATATAATTTGTATTATCTGTAAATAATAAAACATTTTGTATGGAAGATTTTCCACAAATTTATTGGCGTTTACTTTGCAGAACTTTCAAATCTATATAGTAAGTATATGAAAATTAAAACTTTTTAAATATACTGTATTTTTTCTCGTGACAGCTGTTTTACCTTGCAGAAATAAAGTGCTGATTGTTATGCTATGCTTTATTGTCTGTTTTATTAGTTGCTGAATATTTTGCATTTAAATATTTCGCTTTTCTATCTTTCTTTATTGCCAGTTTACTAAATTACTAATTTAAACTTAAATAAGTCCATTTTTTCAACGCAGCTTAACAAGCCATCAAAAGGCAAAACAGTAAGACTTATTACCTTTCATCAATATAATAATCGATCAAAATATCTAAAGTATATAAATAAAAATGTAAATGTTTGCTTTTTTTTTATTTACTGGCAAAGCACCCAATTTTGGGTGATAAATGTTTGTTTATTCAGTATCGTAAATATCTTTAATTTAATATTTAAGAAATTTGTTCCTTTTCATGTTATCTTTTCCATTTGACCAGACTGAGCGACAGCAACGCGTGGTCACCATTGAAATCGCTCTCTATATTTTTTGGTTTCATCGGCTCTAAAATATGAGCCATTATAAATCGTGACAAAGAACCTCATAATTTATACCGTGTCGCGTTAATCCCGATTTGATATACTGCACACACGTGACGTCACGGAAGGGTAGATATTATGAATGCCACATAATAATTTCCGTTCCAATTCCCCGGAACATGATGGGCAGTTTACTGGGGATAGATCAATCACGATTCTATAGATGGAGATTCCGTTTCTGCTGCTCCTAACCGAACTACGGAGCAATGGAAAGAATTCAGATGTCAGTTACTTTTACCAAGAATGCGGAAGTTATTTTTCTTAAAATAACTTGGTCAATTTAATATCTGCTCTAGTGTTTACCAAAAAACGTTTAAAAACTGTAGAGGTTACTGTGTTAGGCTGCTACCATGCTGGCAATCCTGAGTTCGATTTTCCGTGAAGGTTCTTAGAGCTTTTTTACCAAAATATTTATTTAATATAACTCTATACTGGTACCTGAAAGATATATCATTGGCCTACATGTAATTAATGATCAACGTAATATTTCAACTATTCGATACAGTAGCCTTTGCAACATTGGATGTGTTTGAGGTTATGAAGAAGAAGAAATTTATACACATACATATTTATTCTAGATGTCTCAACTTAAGACGAAGCATCTATCGTTTTAAACGAAGTATGATAAAAATCTAAACATCCCAGGTCATTTATCAATACATATGCAACTCCAGAATAAGTTTTAATTAAAATAAAATGGTTTGTTAGACTTCCACCTTTTTTTGTTAAAAAAACAAAAGATGCTTCATTTTAAGTTAGTAAATATTTAATATACAATAAATTTTATAATTCAATCCAATATTGTACACTTACATGATAATACTCGTGTGTTAACGAATTCTTTTACCACTATATCGTTTGTTAACTTGCCCTTACAGATTGTTTTGGTTTTTATACTTTAAGTAACTATTTTTTGGGTTGGATTTACTAATTTCAAATGATTACCCTGCCAATGTGTTTTTAGAATGGACGTCGTACATTGATGTTATTGCGTTTGAACACGAGTTCATTTCACAAAACAAGCCAAAATTAAGTCATAAAAACATAAAACTAATTTTCACGTGTAGGAAAATCTCTGTACTGCAAATTCACCACAAATGCCATATAAAAAGTAAAAGTTTTCAGGTGGTATGAAAGATTGCACAAAATTAAGGCATATACGCCTCAGAGGAAATGAACTACTATAAGAAAAGGAAAACTTCTACTTTAGAATTTCTGGAGAAAGAATTTTTTTAATTTGTTTATTTATCTATTTATATTTAACACACATAAAATTATAAATATCAGTTAACAATAATGTGCCCTCACTGGGTCTTCCCGTGAGAAGAGCACACACATTTAACAAAGACGATTGTTTATGACATGCAATTCAACAAAACATGATAAAATGATGTGATCTGTTCCAGCTCTTTCATACTTAGTTTTATTATTCAATGACTTTGGATAATAGAAACAGGTTGTACAACTTCATATCATAATAATCAAATTCATTTTCACAACAAGAAGAATTTATTACGTTTTGTTTTATATGTACATGTATTTTCGATTTTGTGGCTCTATGCATGTTACATTTCCTCAGAGTGTGTTAATTATGATTTGTGTGCTTTCCTAAGATGTGTTTTCTCGTATTATCTGAGAATAATTCTTTAATTTTTATGTTTGGATTATTTTTGCAATATATTTGCAATATATTTGCAAATATTGGATATCATAAGTTAAAGTTTTTTGAATATTTCCTATATGAGAGTCCGTCTCGGAACTTTAAGTATTATTTTCAGGATTAATTTTTGGGCAACAATAGCACTTCTAAGTCACGCATTACTCCTACCATCCCAACAAATAATCATTTACTATAGAATAGACTGGAATAAAGCACTGTATTTTATTTATTTTATTCTTTGTATTCAGTATGTTACAACGAAAAATACATATTTGTACCCCTAATCAATAGTTGAAACAATTGCATATTCATAATTTAATTATGTCTGCGCAGTTTGAGTTGAATTTAGGATAATTTCATTATAATAATGTGCAGGGATTACTGTATTAATTTTACATTTTCATGCCGCAAAGTGACCGTAACATTCCTCTGATATTCATCCGAACAAAAGGCAAACTTCCAAACAATTTAATACCCATACTGATTCCTGCAAACACTAACAAAGCTTGTAATAAACTATTGAATCAGTGATAGTCCCGATTTATTTCATAGTAAAATGTCACCCCTACATGCAATAACAATTAATTGATTGCGTATTAAATTTTGTATATCCCCGAGGGGCGTGTATCGTAAGCAAAGATTTAAATCATAAATTATACTTTATCAATTATTTCACCACTATTGTTTTTTTTTATTTCAACGGATTCATTTAATTAAAAATAATATTACTAATTTAATAAAATATATAAAACATAAATTAATTATTTTTTTTGCCGGTTTTGTAAGGTCAGATTGGTTGTCATTCAGGATATTTATAACATGTTATGATTAAATACAGCTGAAATAAAAACTTTTTTATATTTCTTTGGCATTCCTGGTATTTTTTATTATCGTATTTCGGGTATTATTTTAATTTATTAATTTGGGATTAACTTTGTGGAACAACATGATGATAAAAATAAAATTATAAAACACTTGAAAACTACTTTTTGAGTTAATTTATGTAAACACTAGTTTCGAGAAGCAAACGTGTTCTCAAAACTAGACGTGTTTACATTGATCAACTCAAAAAGTGATCTAATACAAAGAACTATTTTTCATGGTAATTTATAAAGATAAAACACCGTGGTTGGATACTAAGACGACGATCATTTGACCAATGGTCATTTAGTTAAGCAAACGTTTGACTAGGTGTTTTTTTTAAAATATTTATTTATAATTGCTTCGATTCGACAATTCCTTTAGAAGAAACCAAAGAAACGATCCCAAAGAAACGTTTGAGATTTTTTTCAGTTCATATATACTTATGTAGTTTATATCTGACAGATAAATTTGTGTATTCAAATTAATCCGATTTATTTGCCTTTTATAAATATTTATATTTAATTTGTAATATTTTATTTGAAACGATTAAGGTGGTTTATTTGGTTAATTTAAACAAATATAACAAAAAATATGAAAAAGCGGATAACGGTAGAATCCAGCAAAATTTACTCTCATTATCTTTAAAAGAAAATAAACAAGAGGATACTTAATTATTTTTCAATAACAAACCATTCATTCCGCGACGGTGGGAAATTTATATTTTTGTTTTTATTTCGCGAATTTTCCAAACGAAACGTAAATAATGATTTTGTTTCGTTTAAGCTATGTTAAATGAGAGCTTTGTGGACACTGACTATATGGCAGAAAGTACATAGAAAAAGGATTCCGGCATCTGTTTTTAAGCTGAGCATTTTTTCAAATTTCACCCCCAACGCGTGGGGAAAATTCTTCTGTCCGTTTTTGTTATGTTCAGGGATATCAAAGCCGTGGAGTTTTTCAGCTACGAAATAATGAAAATCTTCTGATCCTTGTACTTAAAAAAATGCTTCACATAAATAACACCAAAGCTAAAACGTCAATTATGTAGTTTTTATTTTTATAATACAATTTTTGTGTCTTTTGAGTATCCCTTGTGTCTTCGGGTGTTCGTTTTTCAGATGAGTTTAAATAAATATCAGTTATTATTTAAGTATTTTAAACATACATCACCCCCAAACTAATTCAATATATTTATAAAATTAATTAACTTTATTTTCACCACTTTTTTTATTAATACAATTCAACCTACCGGTTTCAACAATACATTGTCATCATCGGGGTTTATTTTAAATCAAAAACATTAATAAAATTTAATTGTTTTAATAAAAAAGTAGTGAAAATAAAGGTGAATTATTTTATAAAAATATTATAAAATGTACCACAAAGTATCTGCGGAAAACATTCAAGAAAATAATTCAATTTAACCCTGGATCTGAAGCACAGGATTGATCACCTTTCCTTAATGTATTAATATATTTAACGATCAAGATAACGCTGCTTCCGTACAATACAGTGCCCATATACCATTGAGTGCAGGTAAGGGGTGAAGATCACCATACAAATTGTAATGACTTTGAAAAAAAAAATCATGTCGAAAACGAAACGTGCATGGGTAATTTTACTGAATCTTTTAATGAATCGATTTAAGGCATTGAAAACAAACAAAAAACGAAGAAATTCTTTTTCTTAACCTCGAGGCAACCAATGATGCATAGGACACTGCTAAAATTGTTGCAATATTATGTTGATCGTTAAAAATATGAAAGATAGTTGATTTGTTTTACACATCAGGTACCAGTCCAGGGTACAATACAATTTAAATAAATACTACTATATAGATTATTATATGTACAAAAGAGTGAAAAAAACTTTATATTTACTTTCACCTCCCTAGGAATCGATCTAGGAACCTCCAACATGGTAGGCAAAGCGACGACCACTGCATCATGAATTAGAACTAGTGAATTTGACCAACAAAAGTAAATAGTACCAACAAATTTATTTAAAAAATATTCAAAAATATGAAAGGTTAATAAATATGTCCATGTTTGATTTTAATTATGAGCAATTTGCTAGATCACGGCTGGAATTATAATAAATATATACCGCTCGAAATATGCAGTAAAGATAATTTTAACTTTACTCTTGATCTTGTTCTGACGGTTTTGGAATTTTAAAAATATATGTAATAAAAATAAGAAATTTTTTAATTTTTAAAAAGTTAAATAAAAAAGAACAAATACTAAAAATAAAATTAGCTGTCTGTTTTAAAAACATCTAAAGTGACTTTTTCAAAAGCAGAAGTATCAGAAAATGAACATTTCAGAATTTCATTTTCAGGAATCTGATAGAGATTTACAAAGGTATAGTTTTCAGCAAATGCTCGACCACTGGCCACAAAGGGGTGGAAAACAATATCACCCCCGTAGTAATGTGGTGGGCGCAACTTTCACTTTTATCGTCTAAGCCGACCCTTTTTTGTAGGCATACGGAGCAAATTTAAAACAAACTCTCCTTGGCTTCGAAGCACAGAGGCCTATCTGCCAGATCCTGCATATTGAATACCATTACACTCTGTAAAGTGAGACATTTTTGTAGAAAAAATATGTATCGAATTTTGGCCCGCGGAAGCATCTTCATCGTTTATAAATCGAAATTAGTTTTGAATTTGGGAGCATTTGGCTTCCACTTTAGTATGAATATCTGTAAATAATACAAAACATATGTATTTTGATGTAAATTCTTCTTTACCTTTGAACCCTGATTCGCAGCCGATGGTGCATAGGGCACTACATCATATAAACGCAGTGTTATTTTGATCTTTAACACATGAAAGAAAGGTGATTAGCCCTCCGCTACAGGTACCAGTCCGGGGTAATGCTGAATAAATATTAGAGTGAAAAGTCGAATCTGGGAATTTAACCCGGGATTCCCAAAACGGTAGCTAAACACGCTAACCACGGAGGTGGACGAATGAGGTAAATTACATATATAAAATTCAGAAAATTCACAAGGTATGCTTTTTCGGAAGATTACAATTCAAAGCCACCAAGTCATCAAGAATCGATTTAAAAAACAGGTCTAAAAAGTTTTAAGATGTATGCATTTTAGATGTATCACGCCACAATCAATTCCGATAACTCTAACTTGCTAAATAAATACGTTTTATTATTCTGATGCGTAGAACTTATGTTATTAACGATTTTTGTAATTTTTCATTAAGCTGCAGTGACTTCTACATACATAATTGGCTACAAATAAGGTAAAGATATCGCTCACTCCTTTCAAGAACGTCATAAATAAAAAAACTTGATTTTTCAAGTGAACGTTTTTAAAGTTTAAAAATATAATACATTTTTAAAAAAATAAATATCAAGCCACTTATTGAACTTTTTACTGTGCAACAGATCTTTTTAGGTAAAGCATGAAGGTTTTTTCTCCTTTTGAAAAATAACTAGTTTATTTAAAAAAATAATTAAACATATTTTTTCTTCAAAATGCAAAAACAACACTTTCTGCCCTGTAGCGGGTAAATATTAAGTTAAAAATATGCCTCTTTTGCTGGGATATAGTACATTTTCTGGGCATTCCGAAAACATGCACAACTGAAAATTGACGATTTTTGATTTATGACGTTGTTGAAAGGAGTGAGCGATATGCAAAATAAATTATTATGTTAAAAATAATAATAAAAAAACATGAAAAATTAAGTAAAGTAGATTTTAAAGAGGTGTTTTTATTTATTCTTATATATAGACAATACGAATAGTAATAAATTACTTTTCTGAAAAAAGTACATAAATATGAAATGTATAAATAAATATGAATAAAAATAAATAAAGAATTGTTGACTTACCTTCAGGAACCGCAGTTGGTTTGAAGTTCATATCTGAAAAAAATGGGTGTGTTTAAAAATACAGATATTTTCATTTTTTTTACCCAATGAAATAACAGATATCATTTATGAATATATGTAAAAAATTTCATTAAAAAAACATTAAAATAATTCTAGATGAATACCTCAAAAGCTTATGTGGGATAAAAATTCCATGAAGTGGACACTCCATAAATTGGACACCAAGAACTCTCTATCAAGACGATCATCTTAAATACGCATTTAATGCTCTTTTAATGGTGATAGATGGATCTGCTTATTTTAACTTATTAGTACGTGAATTCTTTAATCACTTTAAATGATCGTTTTCAAAACAACTAAAAAATTCCAAAGCACCAAACGCATACCCAGAACATTACTTTAATTCCACTAAAATTTTTTTTTGTGTATTTCTCTCTTTTTATGTTATAATGTTTTAGTTTTAAAACTTGTAGCGACAATATTATCAGAAATTTCTTAGTTCACAAAATTTCTTATCTGTTTGAAAAAAGTGAAACGTTTCTTACACAAACGATATATTCAATTTAATTTAAGAAAAATACGATTAATTTATCCAAAGATAAAATAATGAAATTCAAACCAAACAATGACAGGTCTTAATCCTTTTACGATCCCGGGATTCTATATTTTCATTTCAATAAATTGACAATCGTTTTTGATATAACATCCTCAAATATATATCAAGGTTCATTGATTAATAATTTAAAAAAAAAATAATATGCATGTTTTTATGGTAAAAGTTAAGTAGAAGTAAAGTATTTTTAAGTATTTAAAATTAACTATAATTTAGTTACTTTTCAACACAGTCCCAATTACAAATTATTCAAGCTATGTGTCCGTAACATATGCCCAGTTAAAGCGTCACAAATGTTTGTCAAATGTCACACGAGGGTGTATATTTATAACTGAGCGTTGTCAACCGGCCACAATTTTCCCACCCAGAACTGAGGGTGGGGGTGATATGCAAATGTAAATAAGGGACGATCACGTGACCGATCAACATCACAAATTTCACCCCCACTGCAGGACTTTCCAACTAAGAAGTTGCATATCGAAACTAAAGTACCAAAACACAGGAAACAGCATTAGCTTGTGGCTTTTGACCGAATGCGCTTGATCTCTCCAACAGCAACTTGTCTTGACTATTATACTATAATACAAGCAAAAACATCCACAGAACAAACATGTTCTCGATACAGTATGCATCACACTTTACGACCCGTTTTATGAACATTACCTTTTTACAAACGTTTTACTATTTGTTTCATTTTAATAATATAACAAAGAGCTGACTCTTACTAGTAAAGGCAAAGGAATAAACGTACCTACCTACGACCATTATAAATTGACTCTGAAAGATAAAGCTCAAAAGTTCTTGAGTTTAGTGTACCTATGTGTAGTAACTACTAATGAAATATATGATGCAGCTTTAAAATAAATTAACAAAGTAAATCATCTTGAAATATGTAATTGTTAGATTCACAAATTGCGTATGTTAACTGATGATTTATGTATGACATATTTAAAAGTAAAACAAAAAAATTCAACATAGATTTAAAAATACAAATTTATTTTGAAAGTATAACGTTTTTGAAGAATATTTTATATTGTTATAAACGGGTATCAAACCCGAAACACTACTTTAGCAGTCGAGTATCACTGCTCAATATAAATAAATAGATCTTGTCACTTCTTCTAAACGTGTTAAAGACCAACCTTCTTGTTTATTTTATTTAACCCTCAAACGCCGTGAATAGTCATGTATCCGCTCTTTCAATTTCGTAATCGAGAAAATATGTTGGTACTTCTTCTTTCTTTGCTGCGTTTTCTTTCTATTTCCCCTAGTAATATGAACGTGAAATTACGTCCTTTTCTTCCCCCATAAAATACCAAAAGAACTCTACCTTTCCTTTCTTTATGGTGTTTATAACTACTCTCTCTTTTCCCATGTTTTTTCAAGAAACTCTACTACACAATATTTTTAGCATTCTACTTTGGTACCACATTTCGCATGGTTCAATCTTGTTTGTGGGAGTTGAGTAAGAGTCCAGCGTTTTGTATCGTAAATACACTGTTGAATAATATAAATAAACAACCTTTTTTATATCCAAAATTAACGTTTTATATCGCTGTTAATTTTTTCAAAAGGAATAACCCGCAAAGCCTTTATATTAAGAAGTTTGTCTGCAGGTAGGATAGTAAGGATAGAGGTAAATGGGAAAAATATATCACATATACCCGGATTAATTGAAATTAAATCTTTGTTGAATTTATTTTGCAATTGGAGGGAATCGAGCCCGCGACTCCAGTTTCGCAGTCGAGGGTCTACCCAAGTACGCTACGCCACCTGTCATAATTGTGTAATTATGTTTCATACGTGCACTATAACGTTAAATCGTTAACTCTTAAATTGGATGAAAAACACATATTTAATTAACAAATTTGATGAATCCAATCATAGTATTTTTATATCAAATATTTACTTAAAATACTCGTGATGAAATCATAAGGCGTAGTGATCCAAAAATGGTATCATGATTGTACGTAAACATTATTTTATTTTGGAAAAAAATCCTACCTAAATGTGTTTTTGTTACTCTATTTTTCTGTATAAAATAAAGCCACTTTGGCTAAAAGTCTATTTTTTCGGGTATTTTCCCGAATAGGGTAAGCGTTAGATATATTATACATACGTAGATAAAATAAATCCTACGTATTTATACGTACTTTTATCTATAGCACATAAATACGTAGGTATATCTACACTGATGGAAGGATAAAGCTTTGGGAATGGAGTCAGCCGTACTTAATTCGGACAACGCAGCATTATTTCCAATCTGGTCAGTCTTTTAAGTCGCAAACACATGGACATTTAATGTGTTTTTACTAGGAACGACTGTATTTTCAACAAAATAGACAGAATTTAAAAATCCACTTTAATAGAAGAGGAACCATATGACATTTATATAATGAATATCAATTAAATAAAACAAAAATTAAAAAAATACCATAAACAATATTTAAATATTTTTTTATAAAATAATTGTTATTCTTTGTTACACTTATTATTCTCAAAACGATCCCAAAATGTAATACACGGTACCAAATTAATTTGTTTGTAAAGCATAAATAATATTTCAATATACTTTAAATTCTACACATATGTATACATATGCATATTTTGATTATCCTTTATAAACAGTAGTCAGGTTAAAAACCTTTTATTAGTTTACATCCAATTTAATTTTCTTAAATATTTGAATCAGCTGTACCGACTCACACGTTATAAAAATTAAAGACCAAAGCAAACCCGTTTTGCGTTAATATTAGTTAAAGTAAATATTTTTTAAATATATATCCATTGTACCGTTATGTAAAAAAGCTCTTTTGAACGAAGTATCAAATAAAAGCTATTTTAAACTAGGCTTAAAATAGTCTAGCTATTGACTTTAAGTCAATATTTATTAACTTTTAAACTTTTCATATTGTAAATGTTATTAAATTTTTATTGTACCAAAAATATTTTATGAATTGATTTATAATACCATAATTTTGTCTTGTTCATTCAGGTATTAAATAATTTACCTTACAGATGATATATTAATATAAATCAAAGGTGTTTAATAGGTGTTTTGATAATGGAGAAGATGGAAGTCAGAGCATTCCAAGGCTTACGACCTGGCACATAGCTATCTAAGTAATCAGTTTATATATACTCTTGTCTAACGTTCACTTTTCTATCCATTACTGAACAATTTGCATAAGTTTTAGAATTATATTATGAATTGAATTTATGCACATAGACTTATAATTACGTTTTAACGTGTTCTTAACTTTGAAGATAAAAAACAATGGAAAACGTAATTTATGGTATTAGTATCAGCTCTAAAAACTGAATGCGTGAGTTTACTCAAAAGAAAAAGTTAAAAACCATCGTTCATTATATAGGCAGCGCTCAAAATGTTTCCATTATCAGATAATATTTACATATGAAATCAGTTGGGCAATAATCGGGTGGAGGGAGGCTACAACACCCTTGTTCACCCTACTCTACTCGTAAGCGTTAAAAATAATATATGATGTAGTCAATACTATGTTCATATTAACAATACAAAAGTGACGTCAATGAGGTTGCTTAAATAATATTACAGGGAGAGTAAAAAATTATAGTAAAGGATTATTATTATTAGTTCGTTTTCCTCTTTTTTTATTACATTTGGTAAATACCACATTTTCTCATAATCAATTATGATAGGTATTTTAATGCATTCAACATCATACATAATTATTCGCATCATTATAAGGGTGCACAAATACTTATTAACAAATCTGGGTTCTCCATATGTAAAAATGATCCGCGGTTTGGATCTTGCATACATCCAAAAGGACTCAATGCTAAATAAAAGCTTTCTCAATCTAACAAAGATGGCATTTGGGAATTTATTTGAACAGCGTCATGAGACTTATGATATATGTAGAAGTTCCAAAAAATTCAGTACAGTGGTTATCAATCACGGGGTACAGACTTTCATATTCTTCTTCATCTACCTTGAATTAACTAACTACTTAATCGTTCTTCTTCGATCTTCCTCTACTTCCATTATCAACTACTTTTTTTACTATCCTTTCCTCACTCATTCGATTCACATGCCCAAACCATCTGAACGCACCTTTCTTAATTTTATGGATAATGCTTATCTCAACCTTGCATTTTTACCTTATTTACAACATTTTGAGTGTGTTCAAATACTTGTTCATAAAATCTGTTTTTCATCTCACCAATAGATGTCTCTAGTGAAGTTCTAGTGATTCAAGAACAATGTTTCAAAATTTGTTCATATATATAGAACTTCTAAGAATTTGAGTAGCGAGGTTGTCAATAATGGGTAGAATTGGTGAATGTTACACGTGTGTAAAGTGATCACTTAAACCAGCCTATGATGGTCGTCAGCCCCGTAAATGCCCAGACTTCCATATTCTTCTTGACCTTTGATGAGATGTCAAAAAAAAAACCTTATTTCACCATTCCAACATCTATCATACATCATTTTGACGTACAATCGTCTGAGGGATCGCATTAATTCATTTACACTGAAATGAGAAAAAGTTCACACCATTACATTGCTGAATAAAATCATATTACATGTTTTCTGATGAATTTATCGTTACATAGTTCCGCTCTCGTTTTCATTTTGCAGTGGCCGGCCCGCGACAACGCCACTGAGCCATTCATTACAAAGTAAAGTTTATATCGGTTACATGCAAAGTATTGATTTCTCCAAGCAGCCGTCGGTTTGATAATAATATTTGAACAATGTACGCCTACCTCGAGGCTGTTATGTAAAATCTGACGTAGCAATAAAGGGTGCCGTTTTTATGTGTACGCCGTTTTACAGCTTTTAAGAAGGTACATTAGGATCCCTAAACATTTCCATATAATCAATCTTAAATTTACATGTAGCTGTCAGATTCACGCCATTCACGCCTCGGGGCGTAAGCTGGTGACGATACGCCGACGAGGGGCTAGAAGGATATTACAATATATATTATATTATTTCAATTTCGCGCAGATATTTTCACAGTTAAGAGTCATTATAAGAAATCTCGTAAGATGAATATTCTTATTTTTTTCTTCAAACCATTATCTGCACTTAATGATGCATAAGACACTGCATCATATGAAAGTTATCTTTGTTGAATTAAGGATGCGTTTATTTAGTAGAGGCTCTTTTGTTTGGATGTGTGCAAGATCTAAACCCCGAATTATTTTTACACACTGGCTTTCTTACTAAAGTTTTTTCAATGCAACATATATTGCTATTATGAATTCATTTGTTCATATATACATATATTGCTATTGTGAATTCAATTATCTTCTTCAAGCCCTTATTCACAATAAATGGTACATAGGGAACTGCATCATATGCTAGCAGTGATATCTTGATCATTACCATATGAAGGAAAGGTGATCGGCCCTGCACTTTAGGTACCAGTCCAGGGTAATATTGGATAAATATTAGAGTGAAAAATCACTTACATTTATTTGAACCCCCCATGGGAATCCAATTTGGAACCTTCAGTACGGTGGAGTGCTGAAGTATTTGGAAACACTTTTTTTTATTACCTAACGTCCAAGTGACTCTAAAATCTAGCTACGGCTTATGCAACACCGCTTATCATGACCCTACTCAACGCTTCAACTTTTAAAGTTTCATAGTCTATGCCTGCTCGTGAGTGGATTTTATGTTTAAAACTTTATGTTTAAAGTTACTATAATTCATGAGCGAAAATTCTAGGCAAAAACACTCGCGATCTGGAAACACTCAAAATGTTGTAACTTGTATACATGCTATGACTGTTGGTCATTTTTCGCTTTTACACGCCTGCGAAAAAGTTAACTAAACAGTGTAAGAAACTTTACTCCTATTCGATAAAAATTAATTTATGAATTAATTTTCTTTTCTCAAGTATCTTCCTTACAATTGGTTAAAATTTGATTTTTAAATTCCAAAGTTGTTTAAAATAAAGGTCCAGAAGTTAAGTGAAAGTAATCTAAATTACATAGTTAACGGAGTATCTTTTCACAGTTATAACAGCCAAGTGGTAAAAAGATTGTACTATTTTTGTGTTTTAGTTGCTAGGGGATATGAAAAGTAGTTTTCGTTATTGTTTTTTGGAGGTTTATTTTTGAATTGTTTGAAACGATTAAACTTTTTATTCCTACAACTTTTTTGGGTCTCTAAAGTACCCATTTACCCTTTACATTACAGTATACTCGTGGTTGAGGTTGAAAACTACATCTTTTAAAATAATTTTGAACACTATTCAAAAGATATCTTCCTTTGCGAATTCAAACTATGATTTGGTCAGATTTTGATAAAAAAAATTGAATCTACAGAAAAATATATTTTTTATTTAATAAAGTGTGTATTTTTTTCATCCACCTCCGTAGTGTAACGGTCAGCATGCTTGGCAATCACACTGGAGGTCACGGCTTTGATTCCTAAGAGGTTCAAAATAAATATTAGGGATTTTTTAGTCTAATATTTATTTAATATGGCTCTGGACTGGTACCTGAAGCGGAAGGCTATCACCTTTCCTTCGTGTATTTGACGATCAAGATAACACTGCTTCTATACGATACAGTGCCCTATTCACCATTAGCTACGGATGAGGGTTAGAAGAAAAAGTTTAAAAAATTTGTGTTAATATACTTCGATATATTTTAATAGTGTCAGAAAGTCTTCCTTTCTGAAGTTTTTGCATCGTTTGTCTGAACTTAACTCATGCCTATAATGTCAATTTTCCATTAAAAAGATAAAAAAAAAACTAGCAATGATATGTTCAATTGTTGGAAATCATTGAATGGCGCTTAGAGTGTCAGAAATGACGACTCTAAGAAGCATATCAGGCAAGAGTCTTCGAGATAAGAAACGCCAGGATCAGGGAAATATGCGAGATCGAAGATGTCGTTAGGTGGGGAAGGCAACGAAGGAGACAATGGTGTGCACATGTGAGGAGAATGGAACCATGCAGTCTCCCCCACATCGCATTGTACGGCCAACCCTATGGTAGATGTGTCGAAAACTGGGAATCGACATCGCAGGAGGCTAATCCCTCTTAAAAACAGGCCACACCAAGATGAAGAAGAAGAAAAATAAAATATTTCGATGGAGATTTATCAAGAAATATCAACATAACTGATGAATACATATTTCCCTTTTTGCGTTAAATTTATTTTCCAGGAAGAAATACATACTTAATTTTCATTTGTAAACACGCATAAATTAATTTCAGTTCAACGTTATGAAAATATATATTACTACCTACATAAAGGTACCTTTTGAAGTGTGTAAATTTAACCTTAAGTGTTCGTTTCCTTTGATGTAAATTAATCGAATTTTCTTATTGCTAATTGATTTATGAACACGACTTCATTTGTATTTCTAGATATTCCAAATGAAATTTGACTACAAATTATATGGAATAATAAGGTTTATTTTATAATGTTTCATATATATAATATTTCCAATTATGATAAACTTATATTTGAAAGAAGTCTAAATGCAGTTGAAATGCGATCTCTCAGAAGAATGTTCGACAAAACGATGTATGATAAATGTTCGAAAAGTAAAATAAAGAAGGAATGCAAAGCTGAGATAAGCATTATCGAAAAATTAGGAAAGGTGTGTTGATATGGTTTGGACATGTGGAATGTGGACATCAGTTATAAATATAAATGTAAAAGTTCATTCGTGGAAAATCTTAAATATCCTTGAATTATTCACCGATTGCTTTGAAGTTTTGACACAACACGAATGAATTAAAACGTATTAGATGACAGGTAAATAATAATTTTTTAAAACTCTTTTCTTACTGAAATGGCAGTGCCATCAGAAACACACTCAATACCAAATATAATTCAAGGCAGACAGCGTGCTTTTTGACAAGTGCTGTCACTTAGCGTTTTCAATAATTCCGATTGCATTGTTGTTTTGAAGATTTTTAATATTTTTTTAAATCACAATTAAATTTAAAAAAAAATTCTATTTTCCATTATTTCCATTCAATCAGACAATCTATAAAAACGCTTGGCCGGATACAGGTAGTATTTCATATTGTCA
This sequence comes from Brachycentrus maculatus, assembly GCF_059751285.1. Taxonomy (NCBI): domain Eukaryota; kingdom Metazoa; phylum Arthropoda; class Insecta; order Trichoptera; family Brachycentridae; genus Brachycentrus; species Brachycentrus maculatus. The sequence goes on from NW_028280821.1 coordinate 525,127, forward strand.
TTTTAATCGGCGGGTATGTATGAGTATGTACATAAGTGTGAAAAAAGTGAAGTATGCTTCCAAATATAGGGTAGCGTAGTGTTTTATCCTTTCCGTCTACCCCTGCGGAGAAGCAGTGTGGTTGTTAGATTTAAAAAAAATACAAAACACTCACAGTTCAATGATACATGGTTAATCTATTAGTGAGTTAAATAAAAATGGATACTTACAGTTGAAGTACAGTAATAATCCAGCGACCAGCGCGAATACTAGAAGCAGCAACAGTAGAAGTAATGAGAAGATAGCAGGTTTACAGCATCCGCGCCAGCAGTCTCCTGAAGCGTCACTTCTGGGTCCAGCTACCCCTACAACAACACCTTTGTTCTTGTCTAAAACACCGTAAGAAGCCACAAGCCCCCCAACCGGGCGACTGTTCGTTCCATCCGCGTTACCTAAGAAACCGCAACAAGAATTGTCCAAGTTCTTTTGTAGTCCTAACACTTGAGCCGAGTTTGGGTCATTATTAGCCATACTGTGCTCTAAATGAGGTTCGTTCAATTTGTTATTATACACTTCGTTTACTTTTTCTCCGCTATTCACGCGGCTTCTAGTATCCATCTTCCCGCTTGGTTTGGAGGTGTTTTCAAAATACCAGTCTCTCTCTTCCGCTCTTAAAGTTCTATCATTGCTACCTTCGAATCCGTCTTTTCCGGAAGATTCGCTGTCAGTCCTGTAAGCGGAAGGATCAACTGCCGGATGTCTCCTGATCGTCGAGTAGTTTTGCGAGTTCCTGGTGCTGTCAGATTGGTACCAGTTGTGATCTTGGTCCGACCTCGTACTCCTCGCTGATCTTCCGCTGAACCTGTCTTCCGTTCTGTATAGTCTGTTTCTGTCATCGTAGTAGTCGTCGGGACGGATAGTTCGAGTTCTCTCTTCGAAGGGTTCTTGCCTCTGTCTCAAGTCTCTGGTGACTGTGGCCGCGTAGTCCGGTGACGAGGTAGGCCAGTCATCGGAGTGATAACGCTCATCAGCGGGAACATGTTGCGGCGTGTAGCGCGTGTAATATGTGTCATCCACTCGATCACTGCCACTCGTATAATACGAACTAACGGGGGATGAGTACTCGAACATATTACGTAACATATTGTCGGAAAATATCACTACAACAAGTAAAACGTCATATTTTGCTAAGCTAATTTAGAATAATAGATTTTGGAATTAGGGGAAGACGTCGATTTAGAGCTTTATTCTATAAAATATCAATTATTTTTATTTTATGTTATTTCAAAGAAGTATTTTATCTTCATTTTTAATAATAATTATGTATTTGGCTATCTTAAGTAAATCACAATAACTAAGTCCTGCGTGGCGTCAACGACATCTGAAATGGAAAAAATAACATTTTGTTAAAAGCAAAAGAAGAAAAATTTGTGGGATAAAAATGTAAGATAAAAAATGGTACAGTATCTAATCAAATACTTGTCACATTAGGAAACCTCCACAAAGATTACATTACCGTAATACCATTTGAGTCTCGTATAAAATTTGGTTCGGTAAAATAAATTTCATAATAAATTTTATTTCTAGCGAACCTTTTTCTTTTTCTCATCTCCGTCTAAAAATCTGTAATCCGGCATTAGATAATTCGCCCCTTATTTTCATTTCCCCTATATCCCTACTCCATAAAGGTCCCACGTCCCGGAACAGTAATGTGCCACCTTCCACACAATGTGCGTGTATTTTATTACAAGGAATATAAGCCCTGTCGCCATATTACAGATTTTTCTACTGCTTACCGGTGTCATTTCCTTTACATTTACTTAACAAAGGTTTTGAAAGCATTTGCGTAAATATTATTTGAATTCGATACTCTAATAATGTACCGTTATTTGAAATAATTTTACACGCGAGAAATTATTTGAAAAAAAATGCTTTAATTTTGTGTTTGCCACAATACAATTTTAGTTATATTATTGAGTTTCATTATTAAACATAACATATTTAAAGCATAAAAGACTTACTTTGTAGAAAAAATGTTAAAAGACTTTAATAAAATGAGCTTAAAACTACCACCAAAATAAGCCCTAAAAGCATTTTCGTTGAAGGGTTTCCTCTGAAGCCATGTGATCTACATTGCGTCATTTTTTGTTTCCATTGAATTTTACCTCAAAAGGTAGGAAAGAACCTTTTATTTAATTTATTAAGAGTTTGAAATTTAGTTTTCTAAAATAACCTAATGAAATATGGTGAATCATTTTTATTATTTAAAAAAAAGAAACAAATCTGAATTAAAATTTTAGTTTATGGAGATACTAAACATAAAAAAACGTTGATTACATAAAAAAATTGATTAGTACAAAAATAATTTTTAATAATAATCTTAAATTCATGCATGAAATATTATTTTTGGCACTGTCTTACTTCATCAAATGCCGTCGAACATATTCGATTAAGGTATATGATGTTTGTTGATTATGATATATATAAATAGATTATGAGTATTTTTTTTAATAACCAAAAATATTTTTTTTCAAGGCGTCAGGAAAAAGAATATTTATTCTTTCAAAAGTGCAAAAAATCAAGCATTTTATAATTAATTTTTTTTTCTAAATGATTTTTTTTTGTAGATTTACGTTGAATAAGGGTAAGCGGTACATTAGTGTTTATTCACATTTATTTTCAGATAAGGGAATCAAAAAGAGATTTTAAAATCTTAATTAAGATAAAGCTTAATACGAATTGTATTGTAAAGTTGAAAACTTCTTTAATAAGTTTGTTGATATCTTTTAATACAAAATAATAAACAAATCGTTTTATAATCGTAAACGGTTTACCTTACGGAATTTTCATAAATTTTCTTAGCTGTACGTTTGTTATATTTTTGACAATTTTCCGCATGTCAAAACGAAATGACAGTGGCCATATTTCAATCTTACAAAACCCAAAAGTAGATTTACGACTATTATTAGACAATATCGGTTAAATTTGGCTCAACGCTAAAAATTTACTTAATTTATAGCTTTTTTTATTATTTACGAAGTTCGGTGAAAAAGCAAAACAAAAACAAATTTATTAGTCACGTTTTTATTTTTGAGTATCGCACTTAATACTGTGATACCCCTTTATACAAGAAATTTGATGATTGTAATAAATAGATTATAAATGTAACTCCCTTTTGCAGTATAAATAGCACATTTTTCGGAAAAAGAATATACATTTATAATCTATTTATTACAATCATTCAATTAAGGCAGGCGCTGTGGCAAAGTTGCCAATTGCAAAATAAATTCAAGAAAGATATATTTTCAATTGGTCTGGGTATTTGTAATGTATTTTTCACATTATCCTTCCCTATCCTTACTACTTACCTGCAGACAAGCATCTAAAATAGACGCTTTGCAGGTTATTCCTTTAAAAAAAAAATATATTTATTTTTAAGAAATATCGACAGGAAATAATCTCATTGAATGTATAAATATTTATATGTTTATATTTAAATAAAAAAAACAAACACGGATTTAAAGGGTCTACTAAGTTCTTTATTTTATATTTTAAAAAACATAAAAAAAAAATCCTTCACAATTCTTTTGCCTTGTAAGGACATTATCAAACAACTAGATAGAAGAAAAAAATCTTAGCTCAGAGTAGTTATTCAAACTTTTTTTACACAAAATTACGGGCCTAAATTTTTGGATTTCTCTAATTGACCTTTTGAGTCGTAAATTAAAAACATAACGTTTTTACAGCTTCGTTGGCTTTCACAGCAGTTATCAGTTTTTTTATAGCCCTAGCAGAGATAAAACCGAATATATAACCATTAAATCAAATTATAATTGGAGTGGTATTATCTCTATGACATTCTTAATTATCTTTCTAATGAACGATTTAAGACACTTACTTTGATAAAAATATTTAGACTTTTGCCATGTATTTTAACGTTTTTAGTTATTTTAGTTATCTTACTAATTTATACCAAAAATTTAAGTATTTTTATACCTTACCTGTCTATAACTCTTTTATATTTATAATTAATTGAAAAAATATATTATTTCATTATACTTTTACTTGATTTGACTTTATAAAAAATATTTGAACAGATTTATCCAAATTATGCCTCTTTGCGAAATGCATCAAGGAATTTGTCTTTTTAAAACATCATTAAATTAGAACGAAAAAGAAGTTGTTAAAAGTAAAATTTTCATAAACATAAAAGCTTATATAATATAAAATATTATCCCCAAGTTTGAGATACGAAATATCTCATTTCGCATAGCAAAGAAATGACCGAATGTACACATTTTATTAAGGGCAATAAAAAAGAGTTCGATACAAAAGTAAAGCTAAGGGTTCAGCCATAAACCCATATACCTACTACATGACTTACTCGATCTTCGGAGTTTTTTTTGTCTCCTGTAAAATTATATCCCACGCCTGTTTCTGAGGTAAGTTTTTTACGGCGGCAGGTAAGGGATGAAGAACAGATATTTTCATAAAAGGGGTGAACCTAACCCTTGGAAGATGAAAGTGCGGGTAGGCTCAATGAGCCGACAATCATTTGACCTTTTGACCATTGAGTCGTCCGCAAAAGAGCGATTTATCGGAATATTCTAGAAAGGTTCCATATAATCAGTGTATTCTAAACCCGACTTCATTCACTACCCACCTTATGAGAGTGTAAAGTACATGATTCACAAATCGCTTAAGGACAGCGATGAAAATTATAACCTCCGAGGTTTGCTACGGGCACAGTTTACGCTAATACGACATGAAAAGTTTGACCGCTTGCTGAAATTTTGGCAAATTGTATGGAACTCATTTCGTTTTACGTGAACGTCCCCGTAGCGTTTGAATGAGTTTAATTCACATTTCGTGTAGCGGACAATGAGCGGGAAAGTTTTCAAAAAGCAGCGTCCGTCGCGGTGTTCGGCTAATGAAGAAATTCTCTTTACTTAATATTAAGGAGATTGAGATAAGAAAGGTGTTGACAGCAAAATGAAGATAATGTCAGGAAATTATAATCCGCTACACTTTTATTCAGAAATTGTACCAGGTAGTGAAGATACCAGTTTTTTTTTACACTTTTAACGTTTTATTTTGTTTTGTTAACCTTAATTTTAAGTAAAGACTTATTCAACTTATAATCATTCTCCCCATATATGTATATAATATCCATTTCCATAGTCTTTACTGCCTGGCGCTGTCATAGCTGCTGATCATGTTTTTACTCAGTCCGAAAAAAATCGCAAAAACTCATGTTTTCATTTTTTCTCTCCCGTTTCCCAGTATGTAAAATAACGGTGTTTTTTTTGTTTTTAAATATTAGTTACTAGTTCTCTATTACTTTAGTCTTTAAGTCATTGTTTGTGTTCGTCTTAAATTGTATTCTGTTTTTTTTTATTTTTGGAAACATTGTTTTTTTTTTTTTTGTTGTGTTCTTATTGTATTTATTTTATTAAAATTAAAATAGGTAATGAGGGTATCCCGAGGGGTGGGGATGAAGTGTCGGCCTCTGTCCGTACATCCTCCTCCCCCCTCATTAATTGAATAGAGCAATATTTATTTCTTCAGAAATATTTTGAAGATTTTCCTCTATGTGCAGCTGACAGAGAGTCCCTCAGGACTCTATAACTGCTGCGGGTGGATGGTGGGCTCAGATTCCGAAAAAAAAAAAAAAGTATGTAAAATAATCTATTAATGACCTGATAAAGCTTTCTCAAACTAACTATAGATGACTCTAGTGAACTCCCAAATAAATCGTCATGAGATTAACGATATATTGTATATAGGAGTTGGTTTGAAAAGGTGGTTTTTAATCATGTGTAGAATAGTGAATGTAATACGTATGTAAATTGATAACTTAATCAGCCTATGACAAGTATGAGCCCCCTTAATATCCAGATGTCCATATTCTTCTTCATCTTCATCTTCAACATAGTAGTCTTTATATAGTCATGACCATCTGAGGTCCATATCTACAAATACATAAGAGTTCACCTACCGTATACGTAAAAAAGCAAATCTAACTATACCAACGAAGTTTTTAAAAATTAAATAAAAAAATTCTTTAAAATAAATTTCACACAAAGAAATGAAGAAATTGTTCATTTGAATTAAAATTTATTTAAGTTTAATTAATTTCTATTTCATTTAATTTTAACATTTTGCAATTAACGTTAACTCATTTTTGTCCTATCGTTCCAGGCTAGTATACTATTTATTTGTATTGCATGATAGTAAACGATGCTTTATATTATGTATTTAAAAAATCTTTATATTTTCTTTCATAAAATATTACCAAAGAAAATAAAAATGTTAGTAAAAAAATAATTATTTAACTGTCACACTATTTCAAATTAAAAAAATAATCAAAGTTGTTTTATTTTATAAAGTTTATAAAAAGCGCCACAAAGTATCTGCGAAAAACATTCAATAAAAAAAAATACTTTTAAAACTTATTTTTCGATACATTTGCTTATAACTTAAGCTAAATAGTAAACTCAACCTAATTAATTTTGATAAATGAAATGCACCGCAGATAACGAAAAAGTTTTTATTTCTTTGTAGGAAATATATTTGTTTGAATGTTTAAAAAAATAAATCATTATCATAGGATCACAATTCCACGTGTATCTTGTATATTTTGTTATATAAATAATTCACAATTTATTAATCAAATATAAACAGACACAGAAGCCCTCCAACAATAAGCCTGTATCAATATAAACAAAAAGCTATTACATTAATTAAAAATCTTAAAGTTTACCAGCTTACACCGAGAATACATCCCTCTTGCGAATTCTCTTATTTAAAAAAAAAACATTCATTCCTTTTGTTTGTAAAGCTCTGGCTAAAACATTTATTTCGTAATTTTGTTAAAAGACCGCTGTAAAAAACGTTGGGGATTTAGGATAAAATGCGCAGCGACAGTAAATAAAAACTTCGTTGATGAGAAAGGAAGGACGCAGATAGAAGGAAGCTAAGTAATGACAAAGGAAAGGAAGGATGTCGTCAGAGAATGGGAGAAGTACTATAAGACGTCTTAAAGTAATTTCGTTACCTTAAATCTTTTGATACCTTTGGTTGATCGCCACATAAATTGAGATTTCGTCAGGATGTGTAGAATTGGGGTGCCATTCTGCTTTCATAGGGCAAAGGGTGTAACGCAAAAGTCAACAGATAAGAGCGGCCGATCTTAATATATATGGCAACCCATCCAGTAAGCCAATGTACCTTCATACGTCCATCATATCACTTATTATATTGCTTTTAGAGATTTGTACCGCTTTGTATGGGTTACCTCATGGAAAAAGATTTATCTCCATCATGCATGATCCTTACATTACTTCGAAGGACAGGATATGAGATTATTTAATCCATTGGTTTATATATATATATATATATATATATATATATATATATATATATATATATATATATATATATATATATATATATATATATATATATATATATATATATATATATATATATATATATATATATATATATATATATATATATATATATATATATGTATATATATATATATATATATATATATATATATATATATATATATATATATATATATATATATATATATATATATATATATATATATATATATATATATATATATATATATTTATATTTATATATATATATATATATATATATATATATATATATATATATATATATATATATATATATATATATATATATATATATATATATATATATATATATATATATATATATATATATATATATATATATATATATATATATATATGTATATATATATATGTATATATATATATATATATATATATATATATATATATATATATATATATATATATATATATATATATATATATATATATATATATATATATATATATATATATATGTATATAAATATATATAAACATATATATATATATATTTATATATATATAAATATATATATATATATATATATATATATATATATATATATATATATACACACACGTATATTTATATAGTAATAACACACATATAACAATCGGAAATATAAAAGTTTTTATTTTAAATAATTTAATCACAATAACTTCTTTAACACAAATCAAGATTTTTTAAGTAAACTTTACTTGATAAATTCCCCTAATTCTTTAAACCTATTGTTACATGTGTTTCCATGCATTTAGAATCATTATCAAACACCGTGTTCGTGTCAAAATAGATTTTACGAGCTTGTCATAATTATCAAGTAAAAAAAATATTTAAAATGGATTAATATTGCAAGAAGAGACTGCCAAATTGATTCATGAAATAAATCACGAAGTCTATTTTAAATTATATTAAATAACATAAGACATGTTTACGCATTGTATCAATAAAGTTCAAAAACGATGGGTGCATCAAAAGTTTAACATTCAATCCCAAAATCTCTTTTTTTATTGATCATATTTTCTTGACAGTGAATAACAAAGAATTTAGTAACAAAGTATTAATTTTTATTTAATAATTATCGCTTAACTCGCCTATCTTTCATAAAATATTATTAACTTAATGCATTTTTTTAAAAAAATTCATGAATTTCGGGGTAGCCAAGGCAAATATTACTCAATATATCGAAGAATGGTAAAATTTATTTAGATTTTTACTATATGTATTTCACTGTTTATGAACAAAATTGTTTTTCTGTTCTTATGCCTCGGTGTCTCGCTCGAAAATCTACAATATAAAATAAGAAACAGATGATATTATCATGTGTGTACAAGAAATAAAGATTGAAGATAAAAAAAATGAGACTGAAATTGAATTGATATCTTTCCAAGCTGTTAATCTTTTTATACGAATATATTTATAAAAAAATTAAAAGATACTTTTAAATGAAAACACTTGTTTTTTACCACTTAAGTTATATTTAATTAAACGACTAGTTTCGGACTCTACATGTGATTCCATCTTCGGGTCTGCATATAAACTAAAGCATCAATCATTATCTGTCCTGTAAGTGAGGAGGGGGGGGGGTAAGTTAGGAAGAGGGAATAATAATTTATGCTTTAGTTTATAGTCAGACTAGATGATGGAGCCTCTGTAGCTTACGAAACTAGTGGTTAAAATAAATATAACTAAGTGGTTAAAAACAATTGTTTTCATTTACAATTTAACCATGTCTTACCACAAAGAGAATGACGAAACAATGAATTTAATCATAATAATACATAAAGACCGGGCTTGACAGGTTGTGTACTTTTCATTAAGTTTCAGCACAAAACGAAACTAAACGAATTCTTTCCTGAACTTGTAATAAAATAAAAATCGTTTTGTATAAACGGACTTATAATTTTGGTCATCACGGTTGAACATTTTCTGAAAATCTATTGATTTCTTTTGATTTTCATTTTTAAAAACGTTATTTTTTTCATCTTCGTGCACTTGTCATTCCACTGATTCTTTAGACCGTCGTCGAAATGACTTTCAGCAGTTGTTACTTATAATAATTCCTCAAGAATAACAAAAACTTTTAAAATACGTGTTTATCACTTCAATATAATATCGTAGGTATACTGGAAAAAAACGTTAACTATAAAATCCATGTTTGAATAGTCCTTTTTATTGAAAGCTTTTAGCCTGAATAAAATATCCACTTTAAAACTTGTAGTTGAATTTACTTTTTAAACCACATGTATATGACATTTTAAACTACTGCATTATTAATACTGCATCATCAAGTCAAAATTGCATATTTTCCAGTTAACGTTTTTTGCCAGTACACCCACGATATTATATTTAAAATTATTATTTTACACTTGATGATGTCGATAACCCGTCAAAGATCAACCATGATCCGACAAATATGAATTTGTACTCTAAAAACTTGGCCTTATTTCTGGATCGGCTTTAAAAATACATGGATCCAATCAGACCCACACGTGATATAACTACTTTTATTTAAAACTTATGTTGGTATAAAATTAATGATGCAACATGTATCGCAAGGAAAGATAAACGTTAATAAATTACTAATGCTTTCAAAGTCCCTATCACTGACAGCGGGGCATATGTAACAGAATATATAATCCAAAACCTAATACCCAGGGTGACAGCGGCAGGGAAGTAAGCATCCCTGCTAGGGGATTATAACACCAACAGGAGTCTGCCTTCACTGACAGGCTGACTACTCCCTCTGCTTCCGCTCCCCGGAACCATCAACAAACTTCAAGTCTTGTGGTGGAATACCAGCCAGGCTATTTCTTCTCGGGATTCTATATCAGAGGACACCTCAACAAGATCTATGTCAACTCTCTAACCAATTCCTGGACCTTGGACTGGATTTTTTTATCAGATGAAGGCAAGGCAAGATTCACAATGATCATGATTCCCAAATTCTCTTCTTCTTCATCTTGTTGTAGGCCTTGTGGCCAGTTTTTAAGAGGGATCAACCACCTGCGATGTCGATTCCCAGCTATTGACCCATTTCTTTGGTGGTCTGCCCAGGAGTCGTCCATGGGGTTGGCCGGACAGTGCGATGTGGGGGAGTCTGGATGGTTCCATTCTCCTCACATGCGCAAACCATTGTCTCCTTCGTTGCCTTCCCCACCTAACGACATCTTCGATCTCGCATATTTGTCTGATCCTGGCGTTTCTTAGTCTATCTCGAAGACTCTTGTCTGATATGCATCTTACAGTCTTCATTTTTGACACTCTAAGAGCGTTTCAATGATTCCCAACAATTTTACATATCATCGCTAGTTTTTTTTTATTATCCTTTTAACAGAAAATTGACATTATAGGCATGAGTTAAGTTCAGACAAACGAGGCAAAAACTTACTATCTTAAAATTGAATTGAATTTAAATTCAAGCCACCCAGGATACTATAAGGTTCGTACTATTTTGTTAACAAACCAGATTGTACAGCAAGTATTAGACAGACAAGAGCTGTGCCGTAGTTGGGTAGACGCTTGACTGCAAAACTGACGTCGTGGGTTCGATTCCCGTTAATTGCAAAATAAATTAAAGAAAGATTTATTTTTAACTTGTCTGGCTGTTTTTGTTGTATTTTTCACATTTTACCTTCCCTATCCTCACTATCTTACCCCGCAGACAAGCCTTTTAAAGATGTAGCTTTACGGGTTTATAATTTTAAAATAAATTAGAAACCCGTGGAAAGAAAAAATCACGATAAAGGGATTGCTAATACCAACGCGTAATACTGAAACAGCGCTAAGCGAGTCTCACTTGAATGTAAAAACATGTTTCAAAGGGTGTTGGTTATTTTCAAGGGGGAGCTGCGTATATAATATAATCAGGTTAAAGCTATTATTTTAAATCTGCTGTTTTAATTAGGAACGCGATAATTTTTAAGCATCGTAAAAAAATATCACACGCAAGCTGACGTTTTCAGTAAAAAGTGCTGTAACGCGATTAAATAATCGATAACGGCCAGTGTGGCACGTTGGTCATAACTGGACGGATTAGTAGCCCTATATGAAGGCAACAAGTTGTTAAATAGGTAAAAGGCTGTTTGTAAAAAAGCTTTCATCATTTCCCAACTCAACCAATACAGCAAAAATAAAATCTTTATTTTTTTCAGTCATTCTTCGAATTTTCATTGACTATGCAAATATTTATTTTCAGTCTGTAGATATGCTTTTGTTTGTTTCAAATGTGGCGCAATACTTGAACCGATGCTATCAATTTATTGAAAGGGGAGAATGTCACAGTTTTTCTGTAAAATACACTTAACTAATGTGCCTTGCTGATACAAACCAAAAATGTTAGTCTTGGGGTATTTGTCAGCCGCTATAATAATATGGATACGATTGAAACATGTAGATTTACTTTCGAGAAATATTATAACACGTATTTTAAATCATTACTTTTTTTAATGAGCAGATGTTTGAAAGATACTTTTTAGGACTAAATAATTAACTTTGGAAGATAACTAACTTATTAATTATTTCGGTATGATTAACTTTTCGGCAATCACTTTGTGGTTATATCTTTCCATTGTGTCGGGTTGTGGTCCCGTTGTTAGTGTCGCGGACTCTCAAATCAGAGTTTCTTGGTTCGGACCCACTCTACCACAATTTGATACCTATTTCTAAAAATGAGCCGCTGAGGCTCACAAAAATAGTACTTAATTGAAATATTTGTGTAAATTATAAAATAACTGATATTTTTCTTTTTTTAATTTAATTTTTACTTGTAACACAATTATCTTCAAATCTATTTTGACACATGTTTTGATTCATTCTACATCATTTCATTAGGCTTAATATGTACGAAAATGATGCAGAATGCATCGAAACACATGTCAAAATAGAATTTTAAGAAATTTTCTTTATTAGATCTCATTTCATTCATTCATTTTGTCCGCTTCCGTAATGTAATGGTCAGCACGCTCGGCTAGTGTTTTGGAGGTCTCGGGTTTGATTCCCAGAGGGGGTCTTATAAATATAAGTGATTTTTTCACTCTAATACCTATTCAATATTACCCTGGACTGATACCTGAAGCGGAGGGCTGGTCACCTTTCCTTCGTGTGTTAACGATCAAGATAACACTGCGTTTATATGATGCAATGCCCTATGCACCATTGGGGTGCGGATAAGGGTTCGAATGAATGAAAATGATTAGATCTAGTGCAATAAAAATAATTCAAAATGGCATTTTTTAATTTATATTGGTTTTTAATAATAAAGAATTATTACTTTTTGTGTGAGAACTTGTTATACACTAAAGTGTGGGATATGAAGAATAAATTACTGTATACACTAAAAAATAATGTTCCTCGCACGGAGCCGACATGGAAATAATTTATATCTGTCGCGGTTAAAATATCGTTTTATTATAATTTCAGCTGTACTTGGCAAAGTATAACCATATTACCGGCGATTACTTTAGTCAGAACACAGAATAGGCCTAACCACGCTTCCTGCTACATAAAAATGTGTATGTGGAGGGCTCATAAATCCAGCGTGTCGCTAACACGCATCCACCCGCGATACGTTACAGCGCCGACAAGCTAGCCTGATTGCAAGCAGTATCGGAATAATAATACCGTGCGAGCTTTTAAATTATTTAATTGAAACAATGGATTATACTGATGGTCGCAGGCAGTGTGAAAAAGATGAATGGGAAGGAAAAAGTCATGAAATACCGATTTCACAAATTTTTGCAAACTTTTTTTCTGAAGAACATTTTAGGTGGCGATTAAATAATCAATAATTGCACGAGAATTGGGAGTAAAATTTCAAGGACGCGTCACGTTTATTAAGCACATCTCGTTACATGAGAGAGAAACAAGATATAACGTAGAGAGAAGGAGACAGAGAGCTATACATTATGATGAGCCACAACGGTGGAGTAAAAGAGAGCGACGTATTCACAACAATACAAAGCGACAGAATAAGATAGTGTCGCGCATGCGCGCGTCGTATAATACACGTCAGAAGCTATGTATGAATAGTGAGGTAACACGCGTTGTGTTAATGATATGAATAATTTTATTTTGTGATTAATTTTCTCAAAAACATCGAATCACCGACATGTAACGCATATTTTAGGTATCACAAATCATTAATATCAGGAACACTTTCCTTATCATTCATCGTTCACTTTGTGTAATACCACTTAAATAAACTATAATTCGTTACTACCGATTTCGGAATAATCATTCCATCCTCGGGTGATTAAAATAATTTTTTTACGGATTGAAATTTGTACAAAAATACAATTTTAAAAGACCTTACCACAAAGTTAACAATGCTTTTAAAAAACAAGATATTAATATCAGTAAAAGTAATTAAAGCACCAGTTAAAAACAGTGTAAATATTTAAATAAACGTAATATTTTTATGAAAATTTACTGTTGTATTTCTTTTGATATGCTTCCTCTTCCTTCGTCTCTAAAATCCTTATTCTTTTTTCGTTCGGATTCATTTCAGCATATGCATACACTGTTTTTATTGCCTGTTGCGTACATATTAGTATTGTAAATATTTATTTCAGTTATTTTTGACCATTGATTCAAATGAATACTGACTTTTCATGTATAATAAACATTTAAATGCAAACACAGTTGTGTAAGATCATTTTATTAAAGTTTTTAATAAGAATACTTGTATAATGTTTTTCATGAATAATTAAGTAGTTTGTATCTTCTTCTCTTAATGAGAACGTATTTAGTTCTCAAAACTAGTCATGTGTACATTAATGAACTCAAAAGAGTGAAATATCTAAATAAATCCATGTGTTATTCCACAATGTTTATAAACAAAAACAAGTTTTATGATTTATTGATTCTACATTATCTTTGTGGAAAGACATGTTGATTTTTTTTTTAATTTTAATTAATCACATGTAGTATACCACTTAACGAGTTTTATTTCATTACACACGACTAGTTTCGTAAATGAATAATTACGTCTGTTTGTTTTCGAAACTAGTCGTGTGTAATGAAATAAAACTCAGTAGGTGATATACAAGTGTTTTTTTTATAATAATCTTTTATTGCCTATGATTTTCTTATATATAAAATAAACGTAAATTTAGTGACGTCATAAATTCTACACATTTAATATATGTACATACATACATAATCACGTATAATATGATTATTTTCTATTTATGTACGTACATACAATGTCATTTTTATGCAACGTTGACAAATAAATAAGTGTGTGTTATTATAGAACTAGATAGGAATATTTCTACGATTTCGTAATGGCAACAACAGTGTATTGGTGAATCCCTACATATCGATACATTGCACAAAATCAACATATTTATTGATTTAAAAATAAATTATACTTGTATTATAATTGCATACTATATGAAAAAGTGAAAAATTATATAAAATACTTTCTTCGTATAAAGTCCGGATGTGAGTCCTTAGAAGTGTCGTGAAATTCAATTCTAGGATACTGTATTTAGTTTCTAGCTTTGACACAACTTAACTCTTATTATCTAGAACAGGATTTAAAAATTAAGCACAAAATTTTTTTTGTGGTCATTTGAAAAAATGGAAACACAAATCGTTTATCTTTTTACAAGTTAAATATGACGAAAAAAATCCTTAATTGCCGTTGAATTAAAAAAAACATATTTATTTAATAAATAATAACAGGAATTTTTACTACAATTTATTTTATTTTCTTTTAGTTTTAACATTACGATCTCAAATTTAATAACTCTATTTTCTCTTTAAAGATACTTAGCTTTTTGCCTTGAGAGGGACTTATACTTATTATTTATTGATATGTTAGTGGGTGAAATATTTTTTTTACATTATTTTTATTACTTTCAGTTTTCTTTTTATCCGAAGAACATCATTTTAATAGAGCAACGGGCAAAACCATTTTACATTTTTCTTATAAATTTGATATAAGAAAAACCATAACTAAGAACTACTCCTAATAACATATTTAAAAATAAGTTAATTTGAACTTCTAGCCGTAAATTCTCATTATATTTTGATATTTCAACAAGGATTAATGAGAATACGGAACTGTGGGTATCAAAATGGCTAAAGACTTGTCATGGGTTGGCTTAAGTGACCACTTTACATACATGTAACATTCACTATTCTGCCCATGATTGACAGTCACACTACTCAAATTTCGTAAATTGTATATACATTTTCAAATAAGTGTCTTTTTTACATACGAGTTTTCAACACCATTTTTTGGTAGTTATGGACAAAAAAATTAGCTGTGACCTTCACGGAATGTATTTAAGATATTTCTGTAACTATTCTTTATTCGAGTAGAACGGTTTAATTCACCATTATATCTATAAAACATGACCACATTACTAAAAGTTCAAAAAGTTAAGAAATATGTACATAGCGAAAACCCTTTTTATGCGTATGATTCTCTTCCCAATTTTTTCACTTACTAGATAACGCCTGAAAATATGTTTTTGACAACACAGATTAAAGAAAGCTACTTGCAATTTAAATGTTTAGAACATTTAGAAATTCGAAAGATGATGAAATGCTATTCAACGATCACTAAAACCAGCCTACAATAATAATAAAATTTTTGAATGTGAAAATTCATTAAATAACATCACATCAAATTCAATTAATTTCTATCGTAAGTACACAAAGTACACATATTGATAATTCAATTGTAATAAAAACATTTATGAAATACATTTTCAAGGAAAAAGATTGTCAAGTCAATTATGAAAACATTTTAAAAATCCATTTAAAAGAGAATGAATAGTGACTTCCATACAGTCAACATTAAGTAATATTTTACGGTGGTATTATACAAAATAAGTAAGTGATAGGAGTGTCATCGTAAAAAGGATATTATTACAATATATATTTTTCCAATAGATGAAATATTGCCGTATAAAAAGCAATATTGTGAAGTTATTTTGATATCTTATATGAATTAAAACAAATCTATGAAGCGAATGTAGTTGGAAATAGTAGCAGAGGAAAACAAGGAAAATTGCCATGACCAATTTTATCAAATACTTGTATCTGGTCAGCTCAGGAGTTGGTATGATTAGCGGATATGTATGGAGATGATCCATGAATATGTAAAAGAGGCGAAGATTGCATAAACATGAGGGAAAATTTGCAAAAACAGAGCGGTATGGCATTCTATTCTCTCTGCCTATCCCTGAGAGGAAGCTCCGTGATGGTAAGTTCGTTTTTTTTATATTAATAACAACAACAAGTTTATAAAGATTAGTATGATTTCAAAACAACCTAGATTTTTTCAATTTCAAATACGAACTCTGAATTCTTACAAGATCTAAAAATATACTATTGCTTTTGTATATGACGGTTTTCATAAAAAAAATTTTATATATTTTAAGAACGATAACGATAAACGATAATATATACAAAAACCTAAGAAATCTGAATGCAATTATTTACTTTACTCGGAAACAATTGATAAATTAAACAAAAAATGTTGTTCTGTTTTTTATATGTTAGGTATATGATACATATATACGAAAATATACACGATTTAAAATATAAAAAATTATCATACATATTAGGTTTTCTTTCAATTAAAGTATTTTATACTCAAATACTTGTACAAACGTTATTAACTACACAAAGTTCAAAAAAGTAACTAAAATATTGTTTCAATACTACTTATACATTTAATAAGTAAATGTTAATAAGAGATATTATTTAATCAATTTATTCATAATAGATGCACACAAAAAGATGCATTTTATAAATTACCGTATCTTAATCACAAGATACTAACCTAAATAAAGTATTTTTTAACAAAATTCAGAGTGATTTATTTTACTTAAATGTTTCTAGTATTATGAATTTATTTTTAGTATATATGTATTTTATTTAATCTTTTATTTAAAATTTAGTTTAAAAATCTAAATTATTTTATTTTAAATATTGAGTATTGAAACATATCATTTAATAAACTAAGGTTCGAGGTACTTCTAAAACCTAAAAAAAAGGGCCTGAAAATGAATCAAACAAAAAAAAATATCACAAGCATCATCTGTCAAACAAAATTAAAAGTTTAAAAATAAAGTTGTTGAAACGGTTTTCTTACTTTGGGAAACTTTTAAAACCAATCGTTAATATTCCAACCAAACTGTCGATAGTTCACTTTACATCATCAGTCATTCCGAGACGTAACATGTTTTGTTCACTTTGAGGTAATGTCATTGGTATTAGTGTCATTGCGTCGATGTTTCAGCAGCTACCCCACGTGCGACCGTCGCAGAGCGTCCGACACACGTGCAGCCTTACCGGCGACGCGCGCGCTACTGACTACTCTCATAATATCCTCTCAGAGTCATACCGCCCCCTACCCACGACTCACCACCCCAACCACCCCCTGGCTAGAGTCTCATCCGAAACCTACAAATAATAAAATCGTAGAATCACTGCAAGACTTTGCACACGAGAATGAATTCGATATCATACTTGACCATGATTTTCATGAAAAAAAACTTTTTAATTTCTTAACTGACGATGTATTAACATGAGTTACAAAAATACAGCATAGTTATTTTTAACGCAATGTTATGAGAAGTTCAGATTTATACTTCATTCTATGGTTAAGTCCAAATATTAAAGTATTCAAGAAAAATGTTTAATTAAAATTTCAACTCTAAAACAAAAGAATTTTAATATTTTGAAGGGACCAAAAACCAAAGCTTTAAGTATGCTTTCATATTTGGTTGGTAATTATCCCTAAAACCACAAATATTCTAATCAAAAAGTATATGACAGTATGATCTATACAAAATTTTCAAGTAACTTTGAGTATATGGACTACGAGAATTTAAAACAAAATAAAAAAAGTTTCTGAACAAAAAACAACAAAAAAAAAGAAATAGTTTTCGAATGTCATTCAAGCAGTCAAAAATCATTGAATTGTAAAATTAAATCTCATTGAAAAAAGTATTAAATTTGCATTTTTCCTTCACCCTGTATTACGGGATATTCGTAGAATTTACGACGTAAATTCAATTTGTGGGCAACACTGAGGCAACAACTGAGACAAATAGCATGAATCTTAGTTTTTTACCGATGTTTTATGTTCGTATTTTACATTCTCAAAAAAAATTGCACCGATTTTTTAATATTTAGAATGTCAGATTTTTCTTACCGTCGTACATTTTACGATGGTCCCGTATGGTACATTGAAACAAGTCCCGTAGTCTAGGGTTAATGTACTTACATATTTCAGATGAATTGTAAATATGAATTACATTTCATAGATTTAAATAAATTTACAAATGTATTGTTAAAGATATTATTAAAAAATTATTCCCATATAAACAATGATAATAATATTTTTTTAGTCATTTATATAGAGCTATTTTTGTAAAATACTATCTCAAGGGCGCTTATACAGATATGGATTATGATATGAAAATGATAATGATAAATAAATAAAAATGTATTTGAGAAAAGTATAAGATGCAATATGTGGATTTTAAATACAAATTCGTTCAGCAAACAATATCCCCATGTGCCGCTACCCTTTGGACTTTGTTATATTTAAAAATAAAGATCCCCATCGAACCTTCTTACCCTCCGCGCCCATCCCTCAGCCCTCGATCACCCAACCCGGATAACAAACACTCAGCACTGACATCTACTAAGAACTATTCGCGATAGTTCTTCGTGGAAAATAAATAAAAGAACAGTTTCCGTTCGAACCGACTCCTTCCGACTGAAATTGAAAAAAATAGACGGATCGCAGTATTGAAGGCGATTGTGATAGAGTTGTACCGTTTGAAGGATTGCTTTTTATCTTATAGCTGTACCTTTTTCACTGTTTTCTTTTTTTGTACTACGTCCCTACTCCCTACAAATAAAAATTCAAAGAATAACGTCACCATAGAATCCTTTCGAAGTCGTTAAACTCGGCATGTACCTACGTATGTTGCGATTTACAAAATTTAAAGATTTTTTTTAAATCCATATAAATAAGTGACAAACTTATATTTTTTCATCTTTATATTAATATATATATATATATATATATATATATATATATATATATATATATATATATATATATATATATATATATATATATATATATGTATATATATATATATATATATATATAATATATATATATATATATATATATATATATATATATATATATATATATATATATATATATATATATATATAAATTTATATATATATATATATATATATATATATATATACTATATATATATATATATATATATATATATATATATATATATATATATATATATATATACATATATATATATATATATGTATATACATATATATATATATATATAAATATAAATATACATATATATATATATATATATATATATATATATATATATATATATATATATATATATATATATATATATATATATATATATATATATATATATATATATATATATATATATATATATATATATATATATATATATATATATATATATATATATATATATATATATATATATATATATGTAAAAAATATTTTTTTTTAACAAAACGTTCAAACAATACTTTTAACATAACCTAAGAAAAGCTCATTCTAGTCACAAGTAACTTGATTTTACTAAAACCAAATTCAAAGCCTTTAATCATTTCTTAATTTCTGTCTACTATTACATATTTATGATTGCCTCCATTGCATGGCGGTTGGCAAGTTTAGCTAACAAACTAATAGTTCTGGGTTTAATTCTCAGTGGCGTCAAAATAAATATGAGTTTTTTTGAACCAGAACTGATTTTTGAAGCGTAGGACTGATAACTTCATATATTTAAGAGTCAAGAAAACACTGCGTCGTGCAAATTTTCATAGAATAAAAATACATAGTTCTTCTTCTCCTTCTTCTTCTTCTTCTTTTTGCAGATCCTAGGGATCTGTTTGTGCCTCCGCATGTCGCTCTTGGGATGCTGACTTCCAGCTGTCTTTCCATCTTTTCGGAGGTCTTGGGGGGTTGCGTCCTTCAAGGTTACATTGAAGTGCGATACGTGGAAGTCTGTCTTCTAACAATCTGTTTATATGTTCATTCCAGTATTGTCTTCGTTGTCGTCCCCACCTCACGATATCCTCCATCTTACACATGCTCCGGAAATCGGTATTTCTTACTCGGTTTCGCAATGTGTTTCCGGTTATGGATCGGAGAGTCTTCATCTCGGAGGTTCGAGGTCGAGATTTTGTTCTGGAAGTATCTGCTCTTACCTCGATCCCATAAGTGGCTATTGGTCGAACACATGTTTTATATATTTTCATTTTACTTTCTATTCTCATATATTTGTTCCTCCACACCGATTTTCTGAGGCATCCGGATATAACTGCAGCCTTGTTTATTTGTTTCACCATAGAGATCACAAATACATAGTTATTATGTATATTTTTTCCTTTGGACATGAGTGATTGCATTTCGACTGAATTTAGTATTTTTTCATCGTAATTATCCAAACTGCATTATTTAATTCCATACCATAGGTTTGGTAGTAGGATTTACTTCCACTGTTACCAACACACTGATATTATTTTTTGTATTCCACAGTATCACTCATACTATATCAGACGAAAATACAATTTGAATGTAGTCTATCTATCTAGAAAATAAAAGACACACCTGGATTACCTGCGAGTGTGCTTTCCGATAGATACGTGCTTGAGAGATTTTCCCAACAAAGAGAACTTTGAAATCTTGTTATACCTTGTGAATGTAATACATCAATTCTGAAGATCATAGCTTTACAAGGGCTCTACGAGATGTAAAAACAGAGAGGCATATATTACGTTCTCAAATAAATCCATAAATATTTTCTGCTTACCTCAAGTTACTATTTTTTTGTGTATTTAGATTTTTTCTCTCTCAACTATTAATCATAAAATACTAAATTAAAAAAAAAATAAAATTAAAATGCGTTTATATGAACTGTTGCTGTGGCTTAGTATGGTTAATTGAGAAGAAAAAACTCATCTCTTTAGTTTAATAATGCTTTGTTTGTACAATATTTTTAAAGCCGCCAAGACGCATGCTATCCGCCATGTTGTTTTGAACATATTTTAAAAAGTAATCTTATAGGCAACATATATTTATATTAAGATTTACTTATATATTGGAATGCTGTTGCATCAACATTTTTAACAATCGGTGAATAACTAGAAGATTTAAGTACAAACCATCTCAACTCACCTTTCTTTATTTTATCGATGGTATTTATTAGCAGTCTTGCAGTAAAAAATCCTAATTACACTATTCGAATATCCATCATACATCATTTTGCTGCATACCCATCTAAGAAATCGCATTTCGACTACATTCAGTCTACTTTTATCCTTCTTCTGCCAGCTCCATACTTTCTTATTTTAAGTGTTCTATATTCACTGTTCTATATATTTTCCTGAATATTATATGAAATTGTTTTCGTTATAAATTATGCCCCTATTTTTTCTAGTAGATTCCCGAACATTTTACATATATTGTGTGCACGAATAAATAAACAAGTATGTAGGCAGGTGTATTCCCGAGTTATTACCGACGGGGAGTATTATTCGCAGTATACATTTCTCCGGCAATAATGTATCCAAGTTTCGCAAGTAATGCTGTTAGGTGGGTGGACGTTCTCGCATTCGCCCAAACATTTGGGCATTTATGGACGACGCGGACCGTACAAATTTTGTTAGATATTCGCTAATTGAAACATGCACGAAATCATAAGAGGAAGTTCCCGCCAAAGTGCTCCGTGGTATTTAATTTGCCACTTTCAAAGGCTCTATGTGAAAGGCTTTACCTACCCTCGTTTACTATGAACGCGTACTTCAGTGAAAACTCAATTATCGTGCTATTAGAAGCTAAACGAACGGAAAATGTATCTCATTTCTCTATCAAAGATGATTCATTAAAGGTCGTTTTCATTACTTGTTTTAAGTTTTCCTAACCTTACCTTATTTGTTTTAAACTAAATACACCCGGCAATGCGTTGCTCAATCTAGGAAAGTGAAAAATAAAAAAAATAAAAATCCATCATTTCAAATATGTTCTTTTGAATATATTTCTATAAATACTTTGTGGCGCATTTTATAAACTTTGTAAAATATAACTACTTTGTTTGGTAACTAATTTTTTATTAAATCTTTTCTCCAACCGGTTTCGACAAGAACTTGTCATCATCAGGCTCAAGCATAAACTAAGTAGATTTATTTTATAAAATTTCTAATATATTTCATTTCTGACAAAAAAATATTAAATTTTAAGGTGTCTCAATTTAATATGAAACATGTATCGTTCTTCCTTTTTATATAAAAGAAGAAGGAAGTCTTACTATCCCAGGGCTAACGATCTGGCATTTGGCTGATTTAAGCGATTACTTTATATCATTCAAAATAACTGGTCAAATTATAAGATACCTAAAAATAGAAAGTCATGTTTTTAGGCGGTTCTTAGTTTATGAATATAATCCAGGGTTCGGATATTGCACGCAAATAGAAGAGTTTTTGTTTAATAAAAGCTTTCCCAAACCAACCATAGATGTAACCCGTGAACTTAAACATCATGAGATTTATGATGTATTAGCTCTAAAAATGTGAGAACTGTGGTTGTCAATCATGGGTAGAGTATTGAATATTACACGTGTGTAAAGTGATCACTTAATCAGCCTATGACAGGTCATAAGCCCTGTAAATACCAAGACTTTCATATTTTTCTTCATCTTTGTTAAGAAGTCTAAATTTCATTATTTGATCGATTTACACTTTAATACTAAATTTCCGCTTAAAATAAATAATATTTTATTTTATTTTACTGAACGCAAAATTGTATTATATACATATATATATTCTATTGTATTTTTTTACAAATATAATTATACATAGTATAAAACGTTACGTTATGATCATAAGCCTTTGAGTAATGTACGAGCATTTACTATGTTGTCAAATTCAATGAATAGAGATGCAAGTTTGAGTATGTTTAGAAGCATCACATATCGACGTTCAAAGCTCGCCTGCAAACTTTAGCCATGGAGCTTTAGTATGACGTTTAAGTTGATTGATCGAATGTCCGGTTCATTTATCTACATTTGTTCCTTCCGGAAACTCGAGTTATTACGATCTATTTTGAGCCAAGGCTTATATCAATGTTCTATCCGTGGTGTTATTGTTTTTTGTTTATTCTTAAAACAGAAAGTATTTTAAAATTATTCCCTTGAAATATTAAATGAACTGAATATTGATATCCATCGAAATTATGTCACAAGAATCGTAGTTTTGTTCTAAAAGATTTTTCGCAATTACTTTCTTAAGTTCTTATGTAAATTATAAATAAAACGTGTTTTAAGTACAATAAGAGAGAATTTTAAACCCGAATTACTTTTTTTAAATATTTTAGAATGAAAAATAAGTGTTTTTTTTCAATATTTATTTTTAAAATAAAAGCAAGGACTGATGATACCTTAAACGTTTTTAAACATAAAGATAACACTGTTTATATACAATGTAGTGTCCTTTACACATTGTTATTATCATACATATATTTAAAAAATATAAATATGTGTAAACGATCAAGATAACACTGCGTTTATATGAAGCAGTACCCTATGCACCATTAGGGTGTGGATAAGGGTTTTATTATTATTATTATTATATTTAAAAAAATCTTAAGGCGTTTTGAAGTTCATCAAGGAATTCGGAAGAATGTCATATACTACGAGTATATATGTATTGTTAAATATTTGTGCTATATGACTTTATGGAAAATTCAACAAATTGCGTTTTTTATCATACCAGAAAAACATTTAAACAAATAAAATAATTACCGAAAATAGGTCGTGCAATCGTAAGCAGATAGTTGTTTTAAAAAATGTTGTCAAACAAACGTTTCATAATATAATATTAAAAAATATAAAGTATTTCTGGTTTTGTCAAATAAAATTGATTTTTTAGGTAATTTCATTTATTTTTACATGTGTAGATTTACTTTTTCAACGATATAATTCAATTATTATTGATTCACATTAAATAGTTAAGTTCTACAAATGAAGAGTAGAGAGCAAAATGTAGTTCATTTATTAAATCATGTATTAAGCCCTGAAATTTTACCGTGCAATAAACAAATAATACGAAATCGTGGGAAAAAGTAAAAGAAAAATGAGAAAATCGTACAACAGCTATTTAAAACCATTACGAGACAGGGGAAATTCAATTGTAGGTAATAAATATATCAAAAGTGTAGCCCGCGTCCCAAGTTTTTTTTGCGTGTAAGGCTCCTTTTACAAATGAGATTAAGAGTTGAACTGCGTGACTTGATCGTACCAGAGGCTTCCAATAAATAAATTTTATTTTATTTTTTCAAAACATTGATAAATCATGTTAGTGAACTTGAGTTTAAGAAACTAACTAATTAACCATCACATTCCCGCAGATGACACATTAAAAATTTGTTTTTTTTTTGTTGTCTGTCATCAACACTTGTATGTACAAAAAATCAAAAAATAAATGTGAATAGCTTTTAAATACATTTCGTATTTATGTCGTTATATCGCTCACACCTTTCAAGAACGTCATAAATCAAAAAACTTGTTTTTTCAGGAGAACGTTATTAAAGTTTAAAAATATAATACAATGTTTTACAAATAAACATCAAGGCATTTATTGAACTTTTTACTGTGCAACAGATCTTTTTAGATAAAACCTGAACGTTTTTTCTCCATTTGAAATATATTTAGTTTATTTCAAAAAAATAATTAAACAAAACATTTTCTTCAAAATGCAAAAACCGCACTTTCTGCTCTGTAGCGGGCAAACATTAAGTTAAAAATATGCCGCTTTTGCAAGGTTATAGTATTTTTTTGGGCATTCCGAAAACATGCACAACTGAAAATTAACGATACTTGATCTATGACATTCTTGAAAGGAGTGAGCGATATGTTATCTTTCTCTCTCTGTCTCATATTTAGGAAAAAATACATTAAATAGATGGTTTTCATCCAGATTTGTTTTTCTCATTTACATGAAAGCGTCGTGGCGTAGTTGGGTAGACGCTCGACTGCGTAATTGCAAAATGACTGCGTCGAGTGTTCGATTCCCTTCAGTTGCGAAATGAATTTTTTTTTTTTAAATTTAGATTGGTCTCGGTGATGTAATGTTTGGAATAAATATATAAACAATTATTTAAAACCAGAAAATCCTGACAAACTTACGAGAAAAATAAAACAACCATTCACACTATCTTTTTGTCACGAATTAGGAATGTACGAGTATGTAATTATCATTAAAGTAGATATTTACATTGAAAGAGTTAGTGAAAATAAGTATTAAAAGGATAAGTTGAGCTTCCCTTCTTCGTCCAGTTGTACGATCACCTTCCCTCGTGATGTCGCTAAAACAAAAATAATGTTCCGGCATTAGTTAAGGGCGCGCATGTGGGGTGAAGCCTGAAGCGGTGGCTATTGACGGCCAGAGATTTATTTGTCCCCCTCCTGCCTTCTGCGATCCGTGGATTGTGTTGAGAATATTACTCCGTATTACCCCAGAATTGTGTCCGGGCCAATACATTACCGTGGCTTGGGCGTGACCCACAATTTTTCACTACTTTTTATTGGCGGGATAATGCTTTTTTGTTTTACCCGTTCCCATTTACGACGCGTGTTTTTTTGCGGTCGAACTCCGACCGCCGAATAAGGGTGCGTAAATAATGACAAGGGAATATAGTATAATACGTTAAGAGCTTTCGGATAAATTAATAAGCTCATAGAGTATATAGCATTTTGTACATTCTACTGAAAAATGAAACAATCATCTGATACTCGTATTCAGGCATATCTTCTGTATTTTGTATCAATTCTTTTTGCTCTTCAATAGTTATAAATATTTATTTTAGTTTTATAACGTTGTGAATGAAAAGTTACGTTTTGACTAGATATTTATCATTTAATATTAGATATTTAAAAATTTACAAATGCATTTTTTAGCATAAAAATCTTATAAAAATAAGTTCATTATCATTAATTCATTTCCACATTTGTAGATTTAAAATTATATTTTACATAAGAATGACCTTTAGAAATCTTTATTATTCATTGATTTGGATTTTACTTTGCGGAATAATATGATGATTGAAATACCATATTTATTTTTTTAAACACTTGTATTAAACCACTTTTGAGTTAATTAATATAAACACGACTATTTTCGAAAACTTCAGATATTATTTTCATTCTAACTCATTGTATTTTCACCTATTAATGAAAACATACGTTTTTCTCTAAACTAGTATTTACTGTGGTATGAACTCCAAAGTGGTCTAAAAAATTTTTTTATATTTCAATCTAAGAAATCTAGATAAATTAAAATTTTTGCAATTTAAAAATAGATTTGTTTTCGTAACAATCCATCTCTCGGAAGAAGTGAAAAAGGCGTATTGCACGAATGTGTGAATATAAATGGATAAAACGCATTTACGAGTAGACGACAAAAAGTCCTAAGGACATAGCTAACAAGATGGATGGGTGACATATAAAATTTTGTTGGAGGACTGTGGATAAGGATAGCACTATTTGTAAAGCTTGCAAGGGGAGGTCTGTGTCCTACATGGACCGAAAGGATGACAATGCTTTTGAAAAAGAGGTATGCTTTATAACAGAATATTAAAACTGACTCACTAATCATAACACCGCTTCGAGGGAGTGAACAGAATGAATAGAACGTCACATCACTCTATCTTTGCAAATATTATTCGCCACTTCCACATTCATGGATCTCCTCATACACACCTGCTGATTATTCCTGACCAGACCACTTATCATGGAATAAATTGACATAATTAATCATGCCAATTTTTTCTCAGTCGTCCTCTGCTTCATTTCCAATTTTGTTCTTAAAAATTTATCTCACCATTCTTTACTCAATCATCAGTTCCACATGTCCATCCCAATACACTTTTCTTAATTTTATCGATATTGAAAAAAAAAATATCAAACTTCTATCGTACATTGTTTTGCCGCACATTCTTTTGAGCATTTCGATTTCATTCAGTCTACTTCATCCGTCTTCTGCCAATATCATACTTCACTTTCATATATTAGGGTTGGGACCAAGACTCCAGTGCACAATTTTTTAAAACTGTTTTTTCAACTTTGTTTTAAAATCACTATAAATTATATTTATAGTGATTTTAAAAACAAAGTTGCATTTCAATTCTAAAATGTAAAACCACAACCAAAAAACCAAAAAATTTGAAATAATTTTATTCCTTTTTGTGATTGTGTAATATGATTTTTGAGGCCTTACTCGCACACACAGAATTCAATCACCGGCTGACTACTGGAGAGGTCACACATCTCTTCACGCCCGAGTATTAAAAGAATGTAAATTGGGTATTTTTTTTGAAAATACAAAACAAAAATATATATATATATATATAATATATATATATATATATATATATATATATATATATATATATATATATATATATATATATATATATATATATATATATATATATATATATATATATATATATATATATATATATATATATATATATATATATATATATATATTTATATATATATATATATATATATATATATATATATATATATATATATATATATATATATATATATATATATATATATATAAATATATATACTTATTTTCTTTCTAACTTCTTACCTTTCCATAACGTTTTTCAAAACCACATATTTATTGCGAACAAAAACTTATTTTTTTATGCAAAAACGGTGTTTTTAGAATAAAATCAATGACGTAAAATGTTACCTGGATATAGAGAAAATCATGTGACGATTTAACGAGTAATAGGCCTTATTAGGTTGAATGAACCTTAAGGTTTTAAAAATACAGCTATTTTTTTAATTCTTGGGGACTGAAAAATTAAACTTGTTGATCATGGCATCTGCTTATGTATTTATGTATAAAATAATACTTCGCGAATATGATTCTTCCCATATTTATTATTTCTTATTTAAAAACAGATATTTTTTTTTTTTCTTGTGACTTTATCTATGCAAATCCCAACAAAAATAACCTTCTGCTTATGCACGCATTATGGAACGCTTTTCAAAAGTAGTTTGTATGTGGGGCCATCTAGTGGAACTAACAAGTAGCTCGCAACAAAACCCGAGTGCTCGCAACTTTAGTCGAATTTTCCACTTTGCATGAGTCGCTTTATAAAGTTGCACTCTTGTTACGAGCACACACGACCAGAAGTTGCACACAACCAGAAGTTACACACACCGATCATGGAAATGAAAACCCTCCTACAAACTTGCAATAACGCCGTGTTTGCAGGAACAAGTTTCCGTACTTGAATTTTTCTGATCGAATACGTGCGATGCTTAAGGACTTTTTAGTGATCCATTTCCATACAAACTTGATCATACTTTTATATAGATGTATCGTTTAATTTTTAGCACCCCATTTTAATTTATATATTTAATATTAAAGTCAAACACTGATTCTTAGAGTCTGCTAAATTGTATTTTTTCATTAATTGATTCGGATGTCACTTTGTGGTAAAATCTATCCATTTTTAATTAATTTTTTACTTACTAAATACTAGATTTTAAGAGAAAGTGGTATTTACTAAGTAAAACATTCATAAAAAATTGTATTAAATTAGATTTTGTACATTAAAAGCTTTGATCACTTGGTATGGTAATGAAACAACAAAAAAATTATAAATGTCAAATCGTAATAATTTATTTTAATTTTAATGACCTGACGATGGAATGATTTTCCGAAACCGGTAGTCACAAATAAGTGTTTAAAAAAGTGGTATTATACAATTTAAGCAATAGTTGGTAAGAAGAGCGTTGTATTTTATTGTTAAAAACACATTAATATTCATACTTAATATTAATATGATGAACTGATCACAAATAAAAAATTATTGTTTACATATTTTTACAGAACGCATTTCGGGCTAAATTATTAAAATACTCGTTACTGGTGCCTAAAGCGAAGGGCTGATTACCTTACTTTTCTGTAATTTACGATCAGGACAACACTACTATTTTTAACTTTTAGTTTAACTTTTTAGTAAACTTTTAAGTAGACTTTTTAAACTCAGTTCCAAAATTACATTAAATTTATATTCGAATTAATCAATTCATAAAATTTTGAGTGCGTCCAAGTCATTCTTCACAAATCTGGGTTTATTCTCTTTGGATTTGGATCTCAAATCTGGAAATATTTATATTGACATCTCAACATAGATGAAAAAAAAAAGTCTGGATATTTACAGAGCTTAAAATCTATCATAGGCTGGTTTAAGTGATCAAGTTATCAAGTCTAACATTCACCATTGCACTCATCATTGACAAACCCACTACTCAAATGTTGGATGTTTTAATCATCTATGTAATCGTTAATTACACGTAATAATTCACACGTCTTTTCATGTATAAGTTTGAAGCAGTATCTATGGTTGATTTGAAAAAACTTTTAATTTAGGAAAGACGCTTATATTTTTTCATGTAGTCAATATCCTTCCCGAATTATTTTACCTACTGAGAGACGCCCGAAAATATGATTTTCAATTCTGATGAAGCTGATAATTTGACCAATTATTTTATTAACTAAATTTTTGGTGTGGTTTAATCCTTGTTCACAAATCTTCAGTGTCTGTGCTTAGGAGTATTTTTTATATTTTTACATCTTAACGTAGACGAAGAAGACAATAAAGGTTAACAAAAGTATAGAAACAAAGATTTCCAACATTTCCAAAAAGTTGCAAATTATTTTTACATTTAAAAAATATAGGTTAACATTGAAAGAATAAAATAAATGGTTTGGTTTGAATAAATTGTATTTTCTGCAGTTCATTTATGAATAAATTAGACGGAAACAATAACGTTTCTCTGTTTACAATTCAGTGTTGAAAGTTTTCCTAATTATCCCTAAGGGTCACGTTTTCCTTGTAATGTAACAGAACGTAATCAGCCGTCTTAGTATTCACATCGTGTCTCTTCCCTCGTCCTTCCAATACTTGTATAATACAACGATTCTTAAACTTACTCCCAGTTTGTATTGATTCGGAGAAACAGTTTGTAAACCATAATCAATTTCATATTATTCTTGACATCTCATCAAAGATGAAGAAGAATTTGGAAGTCTGGTTATTTACGGGGCTGATGACCGTCATAGACTGGTTTAAAAGATCACTTAACACACGTGTGACATTCACCAACTCTACCCATTATTGACAACCACACTACTCAAAATCTTGGAAGTTCTATATATAGGAACCAATTTTGAAACATTATTATTTTGAATCGAAATAGAACTTTACTAGAGACATCTATTGGTCGATCCCGTAAATGCACATAAAAGTAGACTAAATGCAGTCGAAATGCATTTCTCACAGAAAAACGTGAGTCAAAATTTAGTATGACAGATGTTCGAATGGTACTATGAGGAAAGATTGCAAGGCTGAGATAATAATTATCGATAAAAATTAAGAGAGGTGTTTTGAAATGAGATGGGCATGTGAATGAGTGGATTATGAATGAGTAAACGAATTTATGGAGCGACTATGGTTGGTATTAAAAGAAGAAAAAGACTTAGGAAAACTTGGCATGGTTATTAATTTTAAATACTTGAATGTGGTCAATCAGGAGTCGGAATAACCGGCGGATTTATATGAGGAGATGCATGAGGTGAAAAAAAATTGTAAAGACAGATTGGTGTGGCGTTATATTATCTGTGCCTACCCCTGCGGGGAAGCAGCGTGATGGTCAGTTAGTTATAACTAAGTGAGTTAAAGTTTTTTTTATATCCACAAAAAATATATATACCTAAAAACACTATTGAACGCTTTCATTAAAACCAGAGACATCGCTCAATCCTTTCAACAACGTCATAAATCAAAAAACTTAATTTTACAGGAGACCGTTTTTTAAGTTTAAAAATATAATGAAATATATTAAAAATAAATATCAAGCCACTTTTTGAAATTTTTACTGTGCAACAGACCTTTTCAGGTAAAACCTGAATGTTTTTCTTCCATTTGAAAAATATTTAGTATATTTAAAAAAAAAATTAAACGATACTTTTTCTTCAAAATGCAAAAACATCACTTTCTGCCCTGTAGCGGGTAAATATTAAGTTAAAAATATGCCGATTTTGCTGAGACATGGTACATTTTCTGGGCATTCCGAAAACATGCATAACTGAATATTGACGATTTTTGATATTTGACGTTTTTAAAAGGAGTGAGCAACATCATTAAGTGATGAAACTTAAGAAATAAATACGGGGTAAAACCAGTTATGGGTTTTTTTAAATAAATTACCCGTCGGATATCCGCAATAAACCACCATGAATATGATTCGTTTTGCGTGTGTTAGCGTCAGCTCTCGGTCGAGTGATCGGATATAGAATCTGCGGCGATGCCTGTGTCAGGTATGACGCATTGTTTGCCCTCTGCGAAAATTGATTGACCGATTGGATTTGCGTGTGTTTGATTCCGCCCTTTTAATGGATTCCGCGTGTCGGGCACATCGTATCGTCATCGACACGAGATGACCGGTCGGGATTTAATTGGATAGGAGGTGTTTGTTGAGACACTTGACCAAATTATACAGTACCGTAAGGTAATACTTTGCATCGGGGCTGGAATTACTGTGAAGAGATAATGCGTTAACCCTTCATTGCATGACTTTTTACATTTTAAATAATAAAAAGAAATCTATGGTAACTTACTCTAAACATTAGAGAAATATTAATAAAATAATAATGAAAATGGATGGAAAGATTGATAAAGACATAGAAAGGAGAGTGAATGCTGGGAACAAAGTGAATGGTGCACTGAAATCAGTTATAGCAAATAAAAACCTATCAGCGGAAGCTAAACTGGCAGTGCACAACGGAGTCCTGGTTCCAACTCTAATGTATGGAAGTGAAACATGGAGTTGGCAAAAGAAGGATGAAAGTAGACTGAATGCAGTCGAAATGCGATCTCTCAGAAGAATGTGCGACAAAACGATGTATGATAGATGTACGAATAGTGAAATAAGGAAGGAATGCAAAGCTGAGATAAGCATTATCGATAAAATTAAGAAAGGAGTGTTGAGATGGTTTGGACATGTAGAACGAATGAGTGAGGAAAGAACGGTAAAACAAATTTATGAGGCGAATGTTAGCGGGAAAAGAAGCAGAGGAAGACCGAGAAAAACATGGCACGATCAGGTATGCCAAATACTTGAAAGTGGTCAAGTTAGGAGTCGTAACAATCGGTGGGTATGTATGAGGAGATGCATGAACGTGGAAGAAGCGAAGAATGTTTGCAAGGACAGAGTGGTGTGGCGCTCTATTCTCTCTGCCTACCCCTGCGGGAAAGCGGCGTGATGGTTAGTTAGTTAGTTAGTTTAATAATGAAAAACTTTAAACATGGAAAATCAAGAAAATACTTATGTATTAAATTTGCCACAATATGCATTTGTAATCCTTATGAGATATTGTTATATGTTTAAACACTAACTTTTGGCTTTATGACAAATTTGACACACGATGCAGCGAAGGGTTAACGATGTAGTGTAGATAATCAAAACTTCACTTCTCTCCTTACTTTTCTGTATGTTATCATTGTCTTCCTGGCAATAACTTAAATTAACCTGTTTCAAAATCCCATATTTTTAAGACTCCAGTAAAAAAGTTTTCTAAACAACTATCTTTATGGTATTCCATACCAAAGTTTGCTTTGCTTTTTTTAAAATGAAACGTTCGTTTTATTTATCATCGGTGTCATTAATTTCTTGGTTAATTTACTAATCGATAACCGGTCAAAATACGAGTAATTTAGAAAAACGTAGAGAAATAAAATCAAAGTTATGAAAATAATACAGTTAAAAATTTTGCTTTGTTAAAAAAATCATTTTTTTTTCAAAACTTATTATCATTAAGGTATTATTAACTTCATGATTAAATTTTTAATCGACAATCAGCCAAAATATAAAAGTCATCAAAAACAAAAATAAAGATATACAGTTATTAAAATTATCTATAATATTATACATAATTAACACGTTATTTTTTCACTTCGATTCCACCTTTGTGTATTTTTTAGTCAGACAAAATATTGTTTACCTTTATAATAAAACAACGGCTTTATTTGACAGCGACCGGGTTTCGTCGTTACCGACGCCGTTAAAGGTGGAGCATATGGAGTCCACAAATCTCCAGGCTTTTCTGTCAGCTGCAAGCTCCTTTGCATCCTCCCAAGTCAGATCCGCCGCCCGAAGTTCTGACGAGAACTGCCGACGAATTGTCAACAGTGGTCGTCCTGGACGGCACGAACCTGATGCCTTGTAAAAGAGGCAAGCTCGTTTAAAGCTCTCGGGAGACATGCGGAGTACATGGCGAAGCCAACTGAATCGCATTTCTTGACGACAGCTGTGACCAAGTCTTTTGGGCGCAACAAATCTTGGTCACAACTGACTTGGTACCGGCAGAACCTAGTCATTGGTTAAATAAAATAAATGTTGAAAAAACTATAAAGTTACATAAAACACTATTCAACTCACACATGTCAATAAAAAACGTAAGAAAACCTTTTTTAAATATTTTTAAAATTACAATTACGTGATTAGATGTACAATAAAACATTATAGAAAGAAAACCTTTATTTAATTAAATCATTCATTGAAATTTTACACGAATCGGTAATTATAGACATTTTTGGGAAAAATTTATGTTTGCTTCTACCATTTTGTCGGAAACCTTATTGATACTATTTTCATATGAATGAAACTAATATTTTATTGAATTTATTTTGCTATTTTTAAAATAATTCAATATTTTTGTTTTTCTTTTGTTGTATTATTCTTTTCCAGAAATGTTGCCTTTGAATTTTCCGCGCAACACACAACAGGCTTCCGATAGGCGTTGTTGTTCCGATTGAGTGGAGGGGTGGGAATGTGGCGCAGGGGTGTTCCGCCCTCTCATTTGTCAAGTGACCGGGTATAATACCCCCCTCCGACTCTTATTCCATCCGGCTACTCTGGGATATTCTTTATTAATCGTCACTCACCCCGATAGCCACTTGAGGGTTAGGTATTTGACACAAAATAATTTATCTATCCGACAATCTACACGCACTTAAAACTTTGTAAATTAAGTCATTCAATCGAATTATGCTTCACTGAATTATTTATTTTGTGTTCTACTTTCACCATATTAACTTTATTCATAAGTGATCGAAAACCATAATTTATTAAATTATTATTACAAATTGCTGACTATCCAAAAAAAATATACTTATACATTATAACAAATATGGACGACAAAGGTTTTTAAATATTATTGCTACAAATACACTCTAGTAATAGAAAAAAAACGAATTCCACTTAACATAGCATCCATTGTACATATATAAATTTAGAACAATATTAATGTTAAAATAGATTGGTTAGACCGTATTCGGCACACACGCCGCCTACTCCTAAATACTAGATAATTTCTTGGTTATTTTACAAATTAACCATTTTTATTGATTGAACCACATTCACAAGTCCTCTGTGTAAGCGTGTAGGTACATTCCGGAAGTATCGTCAACTATACCTAAAATCTCGCTTAACAAGAATTTCAATCGTTCGAAATCCTAACAAAGTTGAAAAGAATACAACATTTTCTCCCCCAAAATTTTCAGTAGGTAGCTTCGAAAAAAAGCTGGGGAAAAAAATATAGCCATAAGAAGATGATTTATTAAAATAAATTTATCATGAAAATATAAAATTAAATAATCAAGTGATATTAAAATATAAGAGCTAATAATAAATAGAAAAAGTTTAACCTTTGCGCAGGAGAGTTTTATTTTTCTGTGTACTTAACCTAACAAATAATATAATGCCTACCCCAAGCGGAATTTGTTTTTTTTTGTACACAGATTTGGCAAAAGTCAGTATTTTTTATGTTTCTTCCAACCCCGTTCTTCCGTATTCTAATTTAAGATTATGTTTAATTTTCACAATCAAAGAATAGTAATATCTCTTATCTAATAAAATATTTCAATTAATTTCAAAACATAATTGTCAAATTGTTTTCTAGATTATTTAATATCGACAATGACTAAAACAACAAACACTTAACAATAGAGACTTCATTGTTAGTTTCAATTTCTATTATGTAGTGTGAAATTTCAAACTATTACACCAGTTACTTACATATAATTTGACGATAATACTGGCAAATTAGTAGAATAGGCCTTATCAGAGCGATTCAGTGGAGTGTGTCGATCCAAACCACAGTGTTGGAAGTTGACAGAATTACTGGAGGAAAATCATTAACGCCGGATGCTAGGAATTGGGAGAAATTTGGGGATATAAAAATATTACGTCAATTACAAACGAACCACGTGTGTATTGAGAGGGAAATCCAAAACAAACATCGACATATTTGTATTATTCGGGATAAATTTTTGTTATTTTTTCCCGAAAACACTTGATTTACCTTAATAAAAATGTCACTTTGCTTATATATTAACATAATATCCAACAAGTGAACCAAACGGTTCGATGTCATTAAATTTATGTTATTGAGTAGAACGGCTCTAAATTGAGATGACTGGTGAAGAAATTTCTCGAATTCCATTTCATCCAAAAATTTACGAAATATACAAAAGTTTCGCTATATTTTATTTGAAAACAAACTTAATGAAAATCGTTGTACAAATATTAATAATATTTTTTAAGGACTTTACTGTAATTTATGATGTCATCGATTACGTGATTGACTATCATAAATAACGACATATTTTAATTACAGGAAATCGAAAATTATGTTCTTAATTAAATGCCAACACGTATCTGCGTAAATTTGACCTATATGTATATATTTATATAATTATATCTATTTGTAAAACATAATTCTCTTTTACCTCAAATTTATTTTAAGTCTAAATATATTTTATATCTTAAATATTTTTTTTAATACTCACATATTTTGAACTAAAAGAGTTAAAATATCAAAGAAAATATATGATAATTGAAAAAACATAAAAAGGCACTTACGATAAACGTTTATTTTTCTTAAATAACAAAACTTTCTCCGAAATATGTACTAAACTTTATAATATTAAATTCCTGAATCGAAACAGGTTAATTGAATTAATAAAGTACCAAATAAAAGAAGAAAGAATTGTTTTTCGGAGTTGGCACTTATTGGTAGTTGTTATAATACTTTCTATAAAGTTTTTCGAAAAATATCTTCCTACTTTCATTGTTTATTTGACACAAAAGTTATTGAATTTGGCATCATTACTGACATCGGTGTATACTGTGAGCATGCCAGTCGTACAATATATGGCGTTAGGGCTCTCAAAACCATTCATAGGTCATAATAGCTGTTAAAAACAGATTCCGATTGTCACATCAATACATAACGTTAATTTTATCGACTTGGTGTTGCAAAAGCAGGGTTTATCAAGTAAGAACTGTGTTTAGATACTAAATTTGATTCTTATCCAAATTGTACTTTTTAGTATTTTCCGTCTTTTATTAAAATGTGGTTCGTATTAAGCTCCATGCGCTATCTTTTTTAAAATTTAAATTATACAAATACAAAATTTATCCTGTGCGTCAATAGCAAAGAGAAACGAACAATTATTTTTGCTAAAAAAATCGCTAAAATTTTTATGAAAATCCATAACAAACTTTACTTGAAATTGTTAAAGAAAAACACTCGTTTTTACCACTTGAATTATAATAAGTTAATAATATTATTTACGCAATGCACTTTTTGAGGTTAAATAATGCCTAGATACCATAAGGAAAAATGATTTTAAAAAAATCTAAATTAAAACCAAAAAAATATGCATGTAACATAATTAATATCTTTAACTTTATCATAATCTTTTTTACAAACTGTGTCAATTAATTTTTCCTTCTACACCAAAGCGCTGTAATTAATTTTGAAGTAAATAATAAATTATTTACTTCAAAAGCCTTAATATCAACTTTTCAATCTTGTTAATTAGTTTTTTTTCTGTAAATGATTTCGTTCTCACAAAATGTGAAAATGACTTCCTTCTCATTAAATTTATTTTCAATAAAATGTGACTTTAATGACACATTTTATGATTAAAAAATGTTTTCGGCAAAAAATGTTTTATGTGTTACAAAAATGTTGGTTTATTTTTCCATGTTTTTATGGTTGAATATTTCTTATGATGTTTTAATATGAATCCTCTCAAACAGAATAATCCGAATCACAGTAAAATGTGTGAAATTCTCTACAATTCACGGATGACCGATCATATAAAGTGCCTTCGGACATTTGGTATTATTGCTGAGAGGGCCCAAATATACCCACAGAAGTGTGCGCACGCGGACCATGTAAATACACCCAGAGAAAGGGTAGTTTGACATGGGGTCGAGTTAGATCCTTGGGGGTTGAGAAATTACTAACTTTTCAACAAACGGCACTGCTTTCCATGGAATGAAGCCAGCCTAACTGAGTCAAGTGAAATCTTGATATTCGGAATATTTAAAAAACTACGAAAACAAGTAATTATTATTTGTAGATCTTTACGACTCTTCAAAACCTAACGGAGCTCTTCAAAATTATCATGCCAAAATATATGTATATATATAAATATATATTTATATATATATATATATATATATATATATATATATATATATATATATATATATATATATATATATATATATATATATATATATATATATATATATATATATATATATATATATATATATATATATATATATATATATATATATATATATATATACATGCTGTAAAAACAACTTTAAATTGTATAACTCCCATGAAGTGATTTCATAAAAAAACGGAAAAATATATATTGTCTAATAATTATAATATTATACATGGGTTTATATACGTATAAAGAACCGGCATATGTAATAATGCTTATCACATCAACTCCTTTAATTCTCGTTTATGATCAACATTACATTATGTGTATATACATTCACTCATGAACTCAATTTGATGATAAATATTGTTCTCTGTCCTCCAGTGCTGGATATAGACCTCTTCCGTATCTTTGTTAAATAAAGTTATATTAAATTTAACAAATTTGTTTCATTTCATTTGTAATAATATAGGAAGCAATAAATCGATTACCCAATATCCCATAGCCATTCAAAAATTAATATTTCAATTTCAATAATAAATTTAATTTCTATTACAAAAATCGATAAAACTGTTTCAAATAAAAACCCTAGCCGTATTTAATTAACTAAAAGCATTTTACAGTTTTGCTTTGTTAGAAATGTGGAAAATGTACTTATAATTTATACGTCGTTTAATAAATATCAACATATAAACGCCTACAAAACAATTATAACGTTTCAGTACTTTAAAATGATTAAAATCATCAGGTGAGGTATGGGAATTTTAGATTTGAAATCAGCTGTCGTTCTGAAGGTATAATTAATATTTTCATTAGGAAGGTGAACATATTTTTTTTTAATGTTATGTTTCCCTTACCCATGCCTATTTCACAAGTCCTAGCGTATGACGCGTCGAGTGGCATCTATTTGCGTGTGACGTCACTCCAATTACCTGACAGTTTAATTAGAGGCCATTGTACGTGCCACTTACCGCAGCAAGCGCCAAGTGCCTACTTACGGCTATCATGATCAGACCCTAAACAGTAATAAAACCATCAGTCAGATCGGTCCTAATCATATGTCTGTACAATCAGGACCAATAATTAAATAAACATAGTTCAAACACACACATTCTGGTATTCTAATATTTCTAGCAAAACAAAATTCCTGCATTGTTGTCGATGTTCATACTGTTAAAATTAAGGAGGAGCTCCTACCTCATCCTCATTTAAAAAAAAAAATCTTTGATTTATTCACAATTTATTTATTATTTATTAATATTTTATTATCAGATCCTGCATTAATCGCCCTACGTATTAAATATCAATATTATAAGTATCTCAACTTGAGGTAAAATATCTGTCGTCTTTTATTATATGGAGGATGTAAGTATTAGCATCCCAGAGCTTACGTTGGCATTTGGCCGGCTTAAATACTTACTTTATACACTTGTAATCTTCACCATTCTGACCATTTTTGAATGTGCATATTCCATTAATTTTTGGTACTTGTATGTATGCAATGGTCTTGGATCCCTTTCGCATGTTAGTAGTAGTTTAATATATTTAGAAGTGTGATTCTGGTGCCAGTTAAAAAAAAATTGTGAATGATTTAATATATATTGTAGTAAACAATAGTAAATTTTAGATAATTTTACATTAAATTATTGTTTTATGCCTTTTAAGGATGAAGACAAGGAAGAGCAATTCCTTGTTTTTAACAGAGTGAAAGAGAAGAAAATTTTATTATGCGAAATATTACTGTGTTTACGTGAATGTGTATTTTTCATTGATACAAAGCTTACTTTATTTGAACGCGGTTACATTTAATTCCGAATTTGTTCCCAAAAAAACCTATAACAAATTTATTCACATACGGTGTTTGTAAATTATGTTGAATGCATCGGAACATGTGTAATAAACACGCTTTAAATAAAAGTGGTAGATATATACCAAGTCAAATTTAAATTTTATTAAAATAACACTAATTAAGTGCAATTATTTTCAAAACATTGAGAGAACAAATAAAAACCTTATTAGCGCTCGTTTCATAAGCTTAAGTTTATTTTAACTAGACAGTTACAAAAACAGGCAAAAGTACTGAAAGAATGTTTTGTCGGATAATTTTCACTTGTCGTGTTGGAACATATGTTTGTAAAGAATAATAGAAAACATACAGTCCCGCGTACTCTTCAAACGCTCCCGCCCTAGGAACAATGGCGGTGTCAACAGGACCCACTTTGGGTTGTTTGACGCGTGAAAAGTAATTACAGGGAAAAAGCGCCGCTTTTTAATGAACCTAGCGACTACTCACATACAAAATGGATCCGCTCTCAACCTTTGTGTGTTAATTGCTTTAACGGAGTTCTATCGGACTCGGAATGGTTAATAAACATGAAAATTGCTTCTGTGGAGGCTATTTCAATCGGAAACCTATAAGTGCATTACACCAGTGTGACTTTGTTTACGTGTGACAAGGGCTTGATTGGCTATGGGTGCAGTGCATGTCAGGAAAAATGACAAAAATGCTGTTGTGAGCTTTTATAATATGAACTTTCAACGAATATATGATCCACCGACAGGACTTTAATTTCCTTTTTTCTTCGTTTGAGTACGCGTAATTATACAAAATATTTTTCTAACTAACTAACCAACCATCACGCCGCTTCACCGAAGGGGTAGGCAGAGAGAATAGAACGTCACACCACTCTGTCTTTGCAAACATTCTTCGCCTCTTCCACGTTCATGCATCTCCTCATACATACCCGCCGGTTGTTAAGATATAGTTTTTATTATTTTTCAAATAATAAAAACTACATCTTGATGGGTATTTTTTGTTTTTATTTTTTAGGAAAATAGTAATCTCTTAAA
Organism: Brachycentrus maculatus; assembly: GCF_059751285.1. Classification (NCBI taxonomy): domain Eukaryota; kingdom Metazoa; phylum Arthropoda; class Insecta; order Trichoptera; family Brachycentridae; genus Brachycentrus; species Brachycentrus maculatus. The sequence continues at coordinate 566,084 of NW_028280821.1, forward strand.
TGTTTTTCGCAGATTCTTTGTGGCACATTTTATGTAAACCTTGTAAAATAAAACAACTTTGTTTTAACCACTTTATATTGGTATACTTTTTCCAACCGGTCTCGTCAAGAACCTTCTCATCATTAGGGTTTATGTACTAATTCTAAAACATTCAATAAAAAGAAGAAGAAAAAGTAGAAGGTTGATCACTTGTAGCACAACCTTGCAGTCGTTTACTTAAAATTCGAGTTTTCAGCGCCATGTTATAATGCGATGCCCCTCGCGCAATTGGTTTTGATAAGGGTGAAAAAAGAATATTAAAATTCACACTTTTGATCGTAACAAAGCAATATTTTACATATTTAGTTAAACGGATATCAATTAAAATGTAAATATAAATTATTTAAAAAAAAAGATAAATATAACCGCTTTAAAACATCCGTAAGCTGTGAAATATTGTTTGTGGATATTTATAGTGCACGCTATATTCGACGTTACAATTTTCATGTATTTTTTTTCATATCTGCTACAAATGCAATTCAAGACAAAACATCAAAAAAATGTTAATAAAAAACAATAAAAAAGTGTTATTTTAACTAATAATATCTTCATACATTATAACCGTAGAGAAAATAGTCTACGGTTATAATATATAATACTTTGCCACACGTTTTCTGTTAAAATTATAAAATTTATATTCGGAATTTATTACACATAAAAGCATTTATTTTCCTAAGCCATTCTGCCGGCATCTTCAGTGAAAATATCTGGTAACCAAGTTGAAGAATGATACGTTCCTTATTCCGTTACATATTAATTACTCTCCTATTGTACTCTTGAGATTTGAAGCTGCCAAGTACACAAATTTGCCCATAAATCCCGGGCCGTGGAGAGAAGCAAAATCTACCTCGAAATGAGTATTTTTGTGGTTTTGGTTTACATAAAATCCATCTTTATTAATACTCCTGTCGAACGAAACCATCGGGGAACGAAAACATGGATGGGTCTGTTTCTCTTAAGTTTTTAGTACGTCTATATAATGGCTTATCAGTGTTACTTCTTACCTTAAATTATTTTGTTTAAGGGAAATTATAATGAAGCCTTATTTTTTAATCTGTATTTGGAGAAATTTTGTAGTAGTTTTCATTAAAATTTTCTAAAAATCTTTTTTTATTTTGCTCCTTTAAGATTTTTCAACTGATAATAAGAAAATGCACGAATATTTGATAAAAATAAAGATATGTTAAAGATATTTTTAAAGTATTGCATTTGCAAGTTCAATAATCACTCTTAAATTATCCACCTCTACTCTTAACCATTCTTTACTATACTTAGTGTCATATGATTTAACATCCATTTTATTTGGGTTTTTATGTTTATATTTTATGCAATAAGCAACCATACATAGTTTCCAGCTCCAACGTTATAAAAAATAGGATTTGGTATATGTATATATATATTTTGTTAAAGTATTTTTCCTGTATTTTTTGAAGACAATAAATTATTTTAAATTTATATGCGTGATTGAACTTATACGATTATGTCAATTATAAATAAAATGTTTGCTTAAGAGATAATCATGTCATATTAAATGAGATAGTCAAACATTTTTCATGGTGCAAATAAAATCGCAAATGATAATTTGTTTACCTTTTTACAAAATGAATGGCAACAAAAGGTTGCTTTTTTATTCCTGTTTCGCAAATTAAATTTTAAAATTTAATGCCGTGCTCTTTATCAAATAAAATAGGCTAACGGTAGATCAAGTTTCGCCCTGCGACATCCCATCCCGCCATGATAACTTAGTCCTGTCTGCACAAAATGGCTTCCGCAAATAAAATGTCCGCCGCTCCCGAGTAAAAGCGGTAATATTTTACAATGGCGTGACTTCTACCCTAGTACCTTCGGGACTAGTATCCAGTTCTATCCTATTATGTCCCGTTTTTCTCCTTTATGCGTTTGACTACCCCCCTTTATCCAGGCCTTACACGTATCATCCCGCGCCAACATGCTCATTATCGCTCGCAGACATTTTACACGATCCGGGAAATCTATCATTTTCGCTGTCTCATATCCTTCATAATGCCTTTTTGTGTGTTTTTTCAAATTAACTTTTTCATAAAAAAAATTCCATCGTTTATTACACATATTGGATAAAACGTATCTGACATTCATATGAATGTTAAAATACTTTTACAATGTACGTAATGTCGGTAGGTACGAGATAAACAATAATAAATCTAAAATGTCAAATGTTTGGAAGAAACGAATATAAAAAACATATGATGAAAAAAATAATTAAATACATTTTTTTTTCTTTTTTTTTGACATCTCATCAAAAATGAAGAAGAATATGGAATTCCGGGCATTTACGGAGCTGACGACCATCATAGGCTGGTTGAAAAGATCACTTTACACACGTGTAACATTCACTAATTCTACCTGTTATTGACAAACACAGTACTCAAATTTTTGGAAGTTCTATATATATAAAACAATTTCGAAACGTTGTACTTGCATCATTAAAACTTCACTGGAGACATCTATTGGTGAGATGAAAAGAATCCTTTTTATTGAGCTTTTATTATTATTATATTATCATTTTAAAACTGTTATTATTTTTATTATTATTATTATTTATAATATGAAAATAACTATTTTAATTGGAGATAATCCAGATTTTATTTGATAATCCAGAAGTATTTGGACCCACTTAAAATGTTGTAATTAAACACATTTCTCCTTACCTTATCTGCTCCCAATGGTGCATAGAACACTGCAACGTATAGACGCAGTGTTAACTTGATCAAATCAAAGTGGGAGTACCAATCCAATGTGATATGAAACAAATAGAGTTAAAATCAATTAAATTTATTCTGACCTCCCAGGGAATCGAACCCTATGATTCGGAGATAGACTATTTTAATAATTTTACAAAAATCAATTAACTATTTTCATTATTTTACAAAAATTGAAACCACGAATTAATCTGGATCCGTTAAAATTACTGAAAAAAGCAACTTGTCATTTTTTAATTAATTTTATATCACGACTTTGAAAGAATTTTACAAAATCATATTGAAAATATCCGACGCCTTTTTTAATATTTTCTCCCGGTTATCGTATTTCAAACTAGCTAAAATATTTTTTCCCACAAATCCCTTGTTCCTGCCAATTTAAGAGATCACTCTTTGCGTCTGTTAGTAACGCCCCAACGTAAGGGATGCAAAAGTTACCCCATTAATCATCTGCCACCACTTTAAAATGCCAGGGCTGCGGTAATAAGTTGATTCTGTTGATTAATTATTGGCTTACTGCGCCTTGGAAACAATTTTCCGACAAATTTTAACGTTATACCATTTTGCAATATGTAAGTATGTTTGATGGTCGCCATAGCAGTCAATCGGCTTGGAATATGGTGTGAATAATGGATGAGGCACATAATATTACCGATGATCGAAATATTGAAAAAAAATTATGAAATTATACAAAACATAAATTAAAACGGACTAGAAATGAGTTTGCTCATCATAACCAAGATTTAATTATTTTATTTGAAAAAAAATTGCCAATAACATTATTTTTGACATCTCAACATAGATGAAGAAGCATATGGAAGTCTGCGCATTTACAGGGCTTACCACCGCAATACACTAGTTTAAGTTATAACTTATACAATGATACAGTGTGTATCATTCACTAATTCTATACATGAATGACAACCACACCACAACAACCATTTTGAATTCCTGGGGGGGGGGTTAAATAAATATAAGTGATTTTTTCACTCTAAAATTTATTCAAAATTACCCTGGACTGATACCTGAAGCGGAGGGCTGATCACTTTTCCTTCGTGTGTTAACGATCAAGATAACACTGTGTTTATATAATGCAGTGCCCTATGCACCATTGGGGTGCGGATAAGGTTTTGATATATATATACATATATATATATATATATATATATATATATATATATATATATATATATATATATATATATATATATATATATATATATATATATATATATATACATATATATATATATATATATATATATATATATATATATATATATATATATATATATATATATATATATATATATATATGTATATATATATATATATATATATATATATATATATATATATATTTATATTTATATATTTATATATATATATATACATACACATAAATAATGATGAATATTAAATTCATTTATATCGCATTATTCTTTATGGTAATCTGGGGTTTTGGCCATTATAATCTCAACCGTTGATTATTCACTGAGAGTATAAGTCGGGCCCAGACGCAATATTGATACGAGCTCCCAACAGGAATCTCCAGCTAACCATTTAATTTGAAACTGTCTCATATTAAGTGGGCATGTATCAGGCGCCGACCAGGGTGGAAGTTGAACAGTGACTTGGAGGAAACACAAAGTTATGCTCTTAATATCGCACCCACCTATCATCGCAAACTGACGCGAAACTTTACTTCCGTATTTGCCGCCCACTTTCCGGATAAATAATTCGGGACAGTGGCTGATAAAATAAATACATTATTGCAAAACTTTTAGACCGACCGCACGACTTGTATGGTGAATTGAATTTATATTACAACTCATGAATCCATATAAAAAATGCTTCTCAATACATCTTCAAAATGTTAAATCTCTTTAAAAAATACACCTAATGCTTTGAAATTTTGATAAAAACGCAGCACTAAAAGAACTCTTGATTTAATATAATAATACATAAATATATAACGGACGATAGGTAAAATTGCTAATAAAACAGTTTTTTACCTCAATAGCAGCGCCAGCTGTTGAACGCAACAGCAACACCGCGATACCAAGCATTGCTCATGGCAGACAACGTACTTCTTGATACTTGCTTTTACTTGAATTGGTTACAAAAATGCTGTTGTGAGCATTTAAATTATGAACTTTCAACGAATATATGATCCACCGACAGGACTTTAATTTCCTTTTTTCTTCGTTTGAGTGCGCGTAATTATACAAAATATTTTTCTAACTAACTAACCAACCATCACGCCGCTTCAAAACAGTTTTTTACCTCAATAGCAGCGCCAGCTGTTGAACGCAACAGCAACACCGCGATACCAAGCATTGCTCATGGCAGACAACGTACTTCTTGCTACCTGCTTTTACTTGAATTGGTGTTATATATGTATATTGTAAAGAATTTAATTTATTGCTCCTTTTTTTAATATATCGTACTTCTTTCTTTACACAACTTTTATTACTGACGCGTTTTTATATGGTATTGTTTGTTTATTTTTTTGTTTGATAATTAATGTTTACTACATTTTGAGTGTGTCTAAATACTTGTTCAAAAATCTGGATTACGTCAAATTAGATTTTTTATATTATTTTTCGACATTTCAACATAAATAAAGAAGAATATGGAAGTCTGGGCATTTACAGGGTTTACAACCGTCATAGGCTGGTTTATGTTATCACTTTACACACGTTTAACATTCAGCAATTCTACCAATGATTGACAACCACACTACTCAAATACTTGAAACTTCTAGATGTATTGATCAAACTCAAAACACAGTGTGAGAGAGTCATAACATAGATATCTTTATTAACTTTAAACTAGATAACTCCCTCACACCGTATTAAAATAAATGTTCCCCAGCAATATATTTTTTAAATGTGTATGTCACTATCGAAAAAAAGTAGATTTAATATTCCTCTCTTAGCACAAAGGCCCAGTCTCTTTTTTTGGAGAGGCTCAGACCTTCTAAAAATTATAAAATTCTTTAGTGTAGAAATGTAAAGAAATTGTATTAAATTGTATAAAAAAGGTAGCTTTATTCAATAAACAAAAAATAAATACATATATACATATATACATACAGGATGTCCCATAATCAAACGTTTTCCTTTTAAGGGGTGTTACGCTAGCTTATGACTCACCAAAAAAATGAATTTATTACTCAGTAAAAGGGCCTCAGCTCAATATCTAGAAAACTAAGACACTTTTACAAAGATCATATTTTCATTTTTTGGTGAGTCATAAGCTGGCCTAACACCCCTTAAAAGGAATACGTAGGATTATGGGACACCCTGTATACATGCATACATAAAGTTAAATGGTTCATTTTCAAATTGGTTTAGTATCGTTAATGGGTAAATAGGGATGTGATATAATAATTAAAGAAAACACTTGTTTTTTACCACTTGAGTTTTATTAAAGACTAAATGTTTCAGAAGTTAAACTTCCATCATTCAGGTCTGTATAATAACAATAAATAAAATATGGGATGTGATATGTCACCGTGTCTGTTTAATCTTTACATGGATAATTGCATGAACTGAAAGGCTTAAATATTGGATTAAAAATGGTTAATTTGACTGTCTTCTACCTTTTGTATGCTGACGATGCTGCCCTTCTTGCCGATAGTAGAGAAAATCTTTAGGAACTGGTATAAAAAATGTATTAGGTGTGCGCGTTAAGTGATTTGTTGATGAAAATTGACCAATCTACAGTTGGATCTGGAAGTGAAAGAGTTGTGAATGGGGAAATATAAAAAATATATGCATATTTGGAAAGTATTTTTATAGGGATTGAAAGATTGATAACGATAAAGTAAGGAGAGAAAATGCTAGTAAGAATGCATGAAAATTGAATTCAATTATAGCATATAAAATTCTATCAGTGAAAGGTTAATAAGTAACAAGAAATAGAGTCCTGGTTCCAACCCTACAAATGAAAGAAAACCATGGAGTTGGCAAAAGAACGGTGAAAGTTGTCTGAATGCAGTTAAAATTGTATTTCTCAGATTTACTGTAAGTAAAACTAACCATTTAACCATACATTGATACATGTTTCGATGAACTTTCTCCTCCTTTCGAACTCCTTTCGACTACGTCATATATCAAAAAAAATTATTTTTCAGGAGATCATTTTTAAAGTTTAAGAATATAATGAAATGTATTAAAAATAAATATGAAGCCACTTATTGAACTTTTTACTGTGCATCAGATCTTATTAGGTAAAACCTGAAGGTTTTTACTCCATTTGAAAAATATTTTGTTTATTTAAAAAAATATATAAAACAACACCTTTTCTTCAAAATGCAAAAACAACACTTTCTGCCCTGTATTAGGTAAATATTAAGCTAAAAATATGCCGCTTTTGTTGGAAAAGTGTACATTTTCCGGGCATTATGAAAACATGCATAACTGAAAATTGACGATTTTTGATATATGATGTTGTTGAAAGGAGTGAGTGATATAACATGATTTTAAAAATAATTTGGTGATAATGAAACTAAATGATTTCTAAAAAAATCCATTACACTATATATATCATAGATTGGCATATAAATGTAATAAAGGAAACACAAGATTTTTATTTGTTCTAGTATAAACTAGTGCTAGAATGGTAAAGTGTTTGTTTTAGCTTACTAGGAAAGAATGTCGGCACAGACGAGCAGACATTTATTTTGTCATACGAAACTAATACTGATCTATATACGCAATAACTTGTCAGTAAATTGTATTTTATTTCTTCTATTTTTAAGCATTTTTACGCAGTTAAGAATGATCGATACCTAATTTTTTTAACTTACATTTTTTCGCATACGTGTGCAATACTGACTTACAAAAGAAAAAAAGTTGTCAGAAAATAAAATTAACCGAGTATTTTTCTTCTTACCTCAATGGTGTACAGGGCACTGCATTGTATAGAAGTTGTGTTGTTGTAATCGTTAAATACTTGAAAAGAGGGTGGTGTACCAGTCCAGGGTTAAAATAAAAATATATTAGTGAATAACAGTAAAAAAAAACAATTTTAATTTATTTAAACCACCTTGATAATTGAATCCGGGGCCTCCCGCAGGATAGCCAAACACGCTTAGCACTCTTCTACGGAGGCAGACAAGTTTAATATACTCGTATATCATAGTAAAATACAATTTAGAACAATTCATTTTTATTCAATTTAAACTTTATAGTACGAAAATTCAAGCCGATTTTTTTTATATATAATATTAAATATAAAAATATTGACAGTAAAGAAAATTATGAATATTGAAGATATCAAATTCATTTCAGTCAAGAAAATACGATGATTGAAATTGTTGTTTCACGTTTTATCCATAAATATTTCTGCTGGTAGATAGTGGATATGGTGCAATTTGATTCTCATACGTCATATTCTTGAGTAGGAACTCTTCATAGTTCCACCTCTGTCACGGAAGTCTAGCTGAGAACAATGCTTCTCACTGTACTTTATAATAAACCCGGCATGTTAAAAAAATATCATGAAAGATCTGCAAGTAAAGTGAAAAGATGTCGCAAAAATTTGTTAAATTTAAATTTATTTACTATGAAATTACAAATACAAATGATTAATTTAATGTAATATTTAATGTAGTAATAAGTCCAATTCATTTTTGAGGTGATGTTATATTTTATTTATAATATTTTATTATTATTATTTTTCCTATCAAAGTCATTAAATAATATTTCAGATACTATTTAATTCATCCTACTGATGGAATATACCATAACAATTTTATATGAAGGTGTCTTAATTTGAGATGAAACATCTTCCGGAAGAGAAACAGCTAGATGATGTTTATACTATGGGTTTTGAAAAGAAATATTGACTTAGTAAACCAATTTATTAAGATGTAAAAATAATATTTATTCATTATATTACAAGGATAATATTTTATATTGATTGATTCTACAATATAATTCGAAAATTTACTCTGATAAAAAAAGAGTAAACTTCTATCCTATTCTCATACCATTTCTAAATTCACCATTAAAAGTAACTCTCATTCACCAAAGTGCAAGGAACCAAAGAATTCCATTTCTTTTCAAATCATTTCGTCCCTCGTTATCTTCGACAAAGGAAAAATTCTCATAATACCCCATTCCATGTAAGATTCAGTGCAATTACACTCTATAATATTTTAGCTTCGTGGTACCTGCTTATGCTACATAAAGGACAAAAGCCGGATTCATAGTAAAAATGAATTTTAAGCACCAATGAACCAAAAGTAATGGGTCATTTCTAAAACGAATATACGCTTTTCACACAAAACTTATCTTCCTTTTTACGTAATGGACAATTGATTCGTATGCAGCTTGTGCTTTCATTTTTCGAAGGTTCATTTTAAGAAAGCGGACATTTTTTTGGTTTTCTGAATATTTCTATACTTACTGTATTTTTAAATTAATATAACTGCTGTTATAACGCACTCATATATTATTATTATAAGAGTAAATTCATGTTGTTTATTATTAATTATTATTATTAAGCAAAGAAATAAAAAACAATAACAAAAAACGAAAAGAATTTAAAAAATGGGTACATTAATATTTACAACATTTTGAGTGTGTCCAAATACTTGTTCACAAAAAAAAAAAAAAAAAATGGTACATAAATAAATCTGTTCAAAATAAAAAATAAATAATTTTACCTACTTTTATAATAAAAAAAGTCACTCGTTAAACATGTTTTTTTGACCTTTCCTGAAATTCAATCACGATTCCCAAGAGTAATATTTCAGTGCAAATTACATTTTTAATATAATTTCCATATAAAACACTTGTATGAGACCACTTGCAAACTTATGAAAGTCATCACGACTACGTGGTTTTGGAAACATCTGTGATTCTCAAAACTTGTGTTTTATTTATTCTCAAAAATAGTCTTTTATTATTGATTTATTTTTACATTTAAATCATCATGTTATTTCACAAAGTTAATCCCAAATCAATGAATAATACAATTTTCACATCTCCTTTTCAAAATCATTATCGAAATAAAATAAAGAAGTAGTTATGGAATAAGATCTTCTAACTGACGATACCACCAGTGTTCTAATAACACAACTACTATCATTTTCCGGCTTCCTAAAAATAACACTCAGAAAAGGATAAAACAAGTTTCCCCTTAGCAATATTACCGCACAGCATTTCGTTCTGGAACGCATAAATAAAATGCAATAAATTCTACTGCACGAAGTCTACATATGGTCGTAAAATTGGGATTCAGGGATAGAAAACAACAAAATCTAAAATTGAAAATGTTGGTGGCGGTTAAAAAAAACAGTCGGGGGTAGGAATTATTTATCGAATTTATTTTTTAAAAATATTGTTGATTTGTCCGCCTGCGTAGTGTCAGTCTGCGTAGTCAGCACGCTCGGCTACCGTTCTGGAGGTCCCGGGTTCGATTCCCAAGAGGGGTAAAATTAATATAAGCGATTTTTTTCACTGTAATATTTATTCAATATAACCATGGACTAGTACCTGAAGCGGAGGGCTGATCACCTTTCCTTCATGTGTAAACGATCAAAATAACACTGCGTTTATATGACACAGTGCCCTATGCACCATTGGGGTGCGGATAAGGGTTTTATTATTATTATTTTTCACTAGGAATTTAAAACGCCTTTTTTCTTAATATCGGGACATTTTGTGTTGAGATGGTTTGGGCATGTGAATCGAATAAGTGAAGAAAGAATATTTATACGAATTTATGATGCAATTGTGGTTGGTAATAGAAGCAAAAGAAGACCGAAAAAATATCAATTTATTAAAATACTTGAAACTGGTCAGGTCAGGAGTTGAGATGATCGGCGGGTATGAATGAAGAGATGCATGAATGTAGAAGAGACGAAGAGAGTTTGTAAGGACAGATTGGTGTGGCATTATATTTTCTCTGCCACCCCCTGTCGGGAAGTGCCATGACGGTTTGTTTGTACATTCCCAAGTATGTATATCAAATCGTTTACCTTTGAACGTTTTTTATGAGTAGATTTTTTTTAAAGGAAAATATATTTTGTTTATTTAAAATGTGTTTCTTTACAATAAATAAGTAAAATAATATGAATGGCACGTTGACAATAGCATCGCCTTTATCGAGAAAAGCGCACAATTTCCTCCGTCAATAATTGAAAACGAAAGAGCATCCCGAATTGAAATGCTTTATAATATAAAGCAGCTCAAAACGTCTATATCCTTTGAAATCCAATTACGAAATACTGTAATACTCTTTTATACAGTATCAATGTGGAAGGGGTAGGGCTATCGCTGGCGAACTAAATCTGATATTCTTTGAAATTATTTCTCTACGCCCAGAGTCAGATAAACTGCATTGCAACCCGCTCGGGGGTGAACGAGTGTGATTGAAATACACGTGAGCCATTGCTAAATTCACACGTTGTAGGGGAACAAGACAAAACACTCACAGGAGCTTGAAAACAATTTCATTTTAAAAATATTTTTGAGCCAAAAATCAGAAAAAACTTCGCAAGTAAAACCGTACAGTGACAGAAGTAAAATTACTTAAAAATAAAGAATAAAAAAGATTTAACGTTAGAGAGAGAAAGACAGCATCTAAAAAATACAAAAATGCAAAATTTGCATAGACAATAAATATTCCGTTGACTCCATATTTACACCTGCATTTAATGGTGCTTCAAATGGTTTGTGATAATTTTAATATAAGATATATGTCTGTGATTAGATATTTTCTAGAAAACCAGGAAAAAATCATCTGTTGTAGTTCCAGGTGTGTAAAAACAAAATAAATGAACCGCATAATAATTCTAAGTGCCTTTATCAAAATACCGTTATTAAAACATCCGAGAATAAATATATCATACAAATTTTTTTACGGTCCAAGTTAATATAATTCACATAAAATATTTACTACCAATATCAATCAAAAGGTAGTAAATATTTTATGTATCCTAATAAGAACTCTCCGACATTTCATCTATTTTATTTTTTCTTTTATGTTATTTAAAATATCAATTTGACTTTCTGTATCGGTATATGTATATGTTATTATGAATTTGACTATTAAGCTTGTTTAAGTAAAAATATAAGTGAAGATTTATTTGTTGATATTGAGAAGCGATGTCATTCTTTTTCTTCAAAATACGGAGAATATTTTTTTACACATTAGGATTTATCCATTTAATTTATTCTGGAATTCGAGCCGGTTGGCATATCAATTCCGTATTTCATAAATATTAAATTGAAAAAAGGATATGTCGCTATTACTTTTGCATTTTTATAACATTAGGCGTGCATTCTTATGGAGAATGGGTAAGAGGGTGGTTTGATTACTGTTTTTATCATCCCTTAAACGTTCTTTGAAAGCAACACCACTGCGCTCATTTCCATTCGAGAGTCTCGGCGGGTGAAAAGAAGCAATCAAGTCTCGGAGAATGTACGTGGAAATAAATATTTATCTTCAATTTTTTTTTAAATCTCACTTAAATTCCTGCAAAGCTTGGCGGTTGAAGAAAACGTTTTTTCTGAGTTGGACTTAAACCAGTGAAAACACATTTATCTCAAGTGTTTTTCAAATTGAGTTTTATCAGTGTATTAAGAATATATAACAAATTTATTGTAATATAGATTTCAATAAGAGTTTTTTTTTCAATTAAACTATCTAGTTTAAAATATAACATTATATATTTTTATTTTATCCTTGCTTATACCTTCCACTATTTCTTTAAATACATTCCGAAATATTATAAAATTATTCCAAATAAAAAAAATTTAAAAATACTATGGGGTATTTCATAATGATGCGGAATGCAACGAAATAAGTTTCACAAGACATTGTAAGAAATAGTGGTATTTACCGGATAATATTCAAATTGAAAATGGAAAGACATTACCGCAAAATGACTGCTGAATTTATTAATTAATATAAAATATTCAAAACAATTTTAATGAATTAATTTTCATCACTGTGAATTTGATAAAAAGTTTTTATTATTTTTCTTTAATTTCAAATTTGAAGCTAGCTTAAAATGTATATTTTTTCCTCAAGCAAAAATTATTTTGATGAATTATATATTTTTTATAGATAAAGGGATGTTTTTTTAAAAAAAAATCATCTCTATATATCAACTTATTTATTAAAGAATATAATTTTTTTCGGTGTAATTATGAAGTTCGTTTAAAACGTAAATATCAAGCGATAGTAAAGCTTATGTACATAAGATTTACAAAAACTACTTTTATATATTAAACGGTCAAAAAGTTTTTAGAACACGTTCACAAATAGCGAAAATAAAGCCCCCGATTGATCTCCCAGATTTGCTTGATATCAGATAGATTAATATAAGTCGTGTGGCAAACAAAAGGCGAAAGATTGCCGAAATACTTTACTGATGGCATCGTAATATCGGTGAAAATGAATCGAATGACACATCAAAATTTCCGCACAAAATCTCAGCGGACATCAGAGGTCTCTGGGGCATTAGAATAAGATTTGTTGTGTGCGTTAGAAATCGAGTCACGTACGACGGCCATATCACGGGTAGAGGAAAATATTCTACAGAATTATAGGAATATAGGACAACATAGGTGACATTCCTTTGTGCTCCCTTGCAAACTACGGTCCGATTTCATTCTTGACAGCATTCCTCGAACGTGCTCTATCGATATTCAAATCAATTACAAAGATTTCAAAACGGAAAGGGGGCATGCTTCCACGATTTTTAGCACGTTAAAACTTTCTACGTAAAATCGCTAAAGAACGCTTAAGCATAGAAAAACGAAAACGATTTTATTTTGAAATCGAGTATAAGATTTATACCCAATTTGTAATTTCCAAATATTATCATAATATACAACATTTTGAGGGTGTCCAAATCCTTGTTCACCAATCGGTGAGTTATTTTTACATTTTGACATCTCAACATAGATGAAGATGAAGAATCACTAAGTTAGATGTATGTAATCACATTACGCACGTGTAACATTCGCCATTCTACTAATGATTGACAACCAGAGTACTTATTTTTTTTGCAGCTCATATATAAATCATAAATCTCATGACAGGTCAATAGCCCTGTAAACATCCTGGTTTCCATATTCTTCTTCATTTATGTTGAGATCTCAAAATTTCTTAATACTTTTATTGCTTTATTAATATTCCTACTCAAATAAGTCTATTTATTGAGATATGACGATATTATGTATTTAGTTGAAATAAAAAATTATGTCATGATTTTTTAAAGAGATGAATGTAGATCTCGGTGTAAAATAGAAGTAAAGGGGGGATATTTTGGAACAAGTATGTTCTTGCATGTATGATGTTCAATAATAGGCAGAATGGTGAACGTTACACAACAATCCTAAAAGTTTAAATTTTAAACCAACTAAATGCTATGTCGTTTATATAGTTTACGTTTATATCTCAAGTTAAGGCAACTATCAAAATTTTTCCCTTCAAAAAGCTCAATCAGCAGTCAAATATTTTATAAATGAACGAAAACGTTCTTAACTTAATGTTGATAATCCCTTTTTATCTTTTTAATATCAAAGGATCAGATAACAAAAGCCATTTTAAAAGTTTTTCTTGTAACTTAAATTTGTAAAGTTGTTCCTGATCCTTACAATTCATCAACAAAATTGTATTTCTGGATCTTTCATTCTTCATTATAAACTCGAACACAATTCAACGTTCAGCTCTCAGGTTTTTCTGAATAATAGTATCCGAATTCGCAGTGGAAATGCGCTGAAAATCGAATAAAAAGGTGTAACAAAACTGTTAAGTAACTCGATATTTCGTTGAACAGATTTTTCCCTCTGCTATGTTTACCTGCTCTTTTACAATCGCTATAATCCGTTTTACTAATGAATTGCTGGAATAGTTCATTCATCCTTTGTAATACTTCAGTGTAATCAAATATCCTTAAATTTACTCAGGTAACATTAAGTCGTGTTTCACCCTCTTTTGTTCTGACTAAAATAATTTCGATTAAATAACTTACTCGTAATTAACGATCATATTTCGCATACACGCATTCAAAATTATTTAACATAATTTAATTTTTAACTGATATTTTATGATGAAACTGCCATTTAAATAGAGATAAATTAACAACATTTTTATCCTGCAACAATAACAATAAAAAAGTTATTTTCATAGGAATAAAGCAAGCAAAGTAGCTATCCCATAACATAAGAAACTAAAATTTTAGCATTTATACATAGTAATATTACCATTTATACATTTATACATAATACACAATTCTTCTATTTTTGAGCCTTGTCTGCAGGTAAAAGAGTAAGTATAAAGAAGTTGGTTATGAAGAATACATCATAAACACTTTGAAAAAATTTAAAATAAATATTTTATGAACTTATTTTGCAATTGGCAAAAATCGAATCCGCGACGTTAATTTGCAGTTGAATAACAGCGCCTGTCATTAAAAAAATCGTGAAAAAACTGAAATCGCAGTTTATCAGGCTAAATATAGTTGTATCGTTTCTATGTATAGTTGTATCCAAATATTATTAAACGTTGAGTATAAGTAAAATATATCATAAATGAGAAAATATAGAAAAAAAACTTTTATTCGATCCATCATTGAATTGAAAAATCAATACAAAATATTTATTTATTACTGAAAATAAAAAGTACATCAATTTTAAACATAAATCAAACTGTTTTTACACAACGCCCAATAAAAAAGTGTCGCCGAACTACTACTTTCTATCCCTACTCCTAACATCCCCGTAATTTCGTACAGTTATTTTTGTTCAAAATTGAATAAGAATGTTGAGATTAGACTTGGGCTTGACGAGGGTAGGAACGCTAGCGGAACACACCTCATAGAAAAAAAGCTACCAAACCTTAATCCGGTATAAAAAAAAATCGTCCACCATCAAAATATATCTAATTTCTTTTTTTTTTAAATAGTCACTTTTTAGGATGAATCCGAAATGCTGTCGTTTTTATAAGGGTATTCTAGATAGACATTACACCTCATCGAGTGTGACAATGCTGAAGAATAACTTTAGGAGGGTAGGAAGCCCTACATACTAAAAAACACCCCCAAGCAATATCAAAGTTTTGTGGGAAGTTTCGGGGCTCTGCGACGGATAAAAATCCAAGTTTTGGACTCGGCGCAAAACACAAACGCCATCTGGTGTTTTTTTACCGAACCAACAACACTTCAGACCTGACCTATAAGATGCTACCGGAAGAAACATTTCCAAGAACAAACTATGAGGGGAATTACATTTCAAGTTTATAATTAAATATATCGAGGGTGTACTACGAGAATGTATAAAGTCGTACAAACATGTTCCGGGATAATGGAGTTTAAAGGAGAAAAGTTTATCGTTGGCATTTTTATACACGACTCATTTATTGAAATGAAATTATTACTTATCAATTGGAAGAAATATGCCTTTGGGAATAATTATTTAGTATATATTTAGATTTTTTGAAAAAAAAATTTCGCTCATATTTTTTCATGAACTCATTTTTATTTATTCAGCTATACATTTAAATTATAATTCTAATAAATTATAAGACAAATGAAATCATCATTTTCGTATTTTCTAACTGTATATTTCAGTATCGTTATCGTAAATTTCAGTATATGTCACCTCCGTGGTAAAATGGCCATCGTGTTTAGCTACCGTGCTTGAGGTTGGATTCACAGGGGGAAGTGAAAATAAAAATTTGTGATTTTGCACTCTTATATTTATTTGATATTACCCTGGACTGGTCCCTGAGGAGCAGGAGTAATCAACTTGCCTTCATGTAAAGTCATCAAGATAACACTGCGTCGATACGGTGCAGTGCCCTATGCACCATTGGGAGCGGATAAGGGTTAAAAGAAGTTATAAGAAAATTATGGGGCGAATGTTAGTGGGAAAAGAAGCAGAGGAAGACCGAGAAAATCATGGCACGATCAGGTATGCCAAATACTTGAAAGTGGTCAGGTTAGGAGTCGTAACAATCGGCGGGTATGTATGAGGAGATTCATGAACGTGGAAGAGGCGAAGAATGTTTGCAAGGACAGAGTGGTGTGGCGCTCTATTCTCTCTGCCTACCCCTGCGGGGAAGCGGCGTGATGGTTAGTTAGTTAGTTACTTAGTTATAAGAAAATTCGGTTTTACAGAAGCATATATATTATTTACAATGCGATGCGCACCTCCGACGCTTCGAATATTAAGGGCATACATTCATAGATATCTAGTTCCTCAATTTAGGAGACATTTCAATATAGTTTACGGGCTTTATTTTGTCGAAACAGGTTTATTTTCATCCCCACATTAAACCAGAGCAGAGTGCCCGATAATTTGCATAATTTTTCCTCCCCACCCTAATTCGGAATTTTCAAGTTCCAGACGTTAGGCCTTGCTCCGCATTAGTGGGAAGGATTTAGCATAATATTCTACTTACTTAGATAATGATGAGCGGAGAGTCGCCAAATGTTACACCAAGTTAGAGAAACATCAGTCTGACAATGGGGTAATTATTCCGGGTAATTTGATGTGAAAGGGGCGGAGGCATGTTCGGTGAAGTATTATATAAAGTCTGTCTTGGCACTGGAGACATTGCGGTTCACACGGTTAATACACACTGCATCAGGCCACAGCTGCCGGGAACTCCTTTCTGCGGTCTTAACGATAACGCTTAATTGGGATTTGATATAATCCAGGATGGAAAATATTCAACGCAAACCTTTTATGTCTGGCTGGAACGTAAAAATCTCCATTTAAAACAACAACTACATACATTAAGCAAGAGAAAGGAACATTATTATAATTCAAAAATGTGAACAACCCTTGATTATTACTCTTTTTATTTTTATTCTAAAAACTAATAAAAACCTTCACAAAAATATATAAATACTATATACGAATTTTGTTAATTACAAACATTTTTATTTTAATAAAAAGAAAAAAATTGTGTTTTTTATTATTTACAAAAATACTTTCATTTCATATTATTTATGTAAGCATTAGCGGCTCATTATTAGAAATAGATGTTTTTCAAATTGTGGTAGAGTGGGCTCGAACTGAGAAACTCTGACTCAAGAGTCCGCGACACTAACTACAGGACCACAACCAGACACTTATATCAATCAAATCATTTATAAATAATCGACCAAAAATCGCATGTGTTAGACATTTTGTGTAGTTTTGAGTGTGTAAATGGTGCTATGGTGGTGAAGGGTAGTATTGTTTGCATGCTGTGTTAGTGATTGTCCTGATGAAGAGACGGGTACGTCTCGAAACCGGTAGACGTAAAAATCTGGGTGAGTGGTTATATACTAATTTTATTAACATTTTTGTAAAAAAAGAAATAAGTATAAATAATTAACCGAATTTTAAATCTATACTTATGATATACAGAGACTATTTGTTAGATCATATATTTCCACAAAGACTATTTGTTAGATCTCAATTCCCCAAGTTAGTGTAAATTTAAAAATTTGCTTAGATTATTTATAGAAGAGACGGATTTAAGCTCCTTTTTCCTGTAGTACATTTATCTAGCTTTTTACTTTTTCGTCTTTTTTATGTTATTACTTTTTTAATTTTAATTAAAAAAAATTGTTTTCTGAGTGTCAAGTATTTTTTGTATTTTATATTAACACTATTATTTTAGTTCTACATACTTATAAAACCTATTTACCCTTATACCCTTTACTATGACTAAATTATATTGTATACCCACACACAGGCCATGCCTTTGTGGGATCTCTTTTTGTATTCATTTTTATATTTTATTAATATTTTTTGTATTTGAATTTATGTTATGTAATGCAAAAGAATTTAAAATAAAGAAAAAAAACAGTAAAGAAAAACAATGATATGGTCAATATTTTCAGCATTTTAATAGCATAAATAATTTTATTGTTAAAATTCGGGTGTTAGGTTGTGGTCCCGTGGTTAGTTTTGCGGAGTTTAGAGTCAGAATTTCTCGATGCGAACCCACTCTACCACAATTTGATACTTATTTCTAATACTGAGCTGCTTTAATAAAAAGTATAAAGTTGAAGTATTTTTATTAAAAAAAAACACAAATATTTTTCTTTATAAAAAATACAGGTATAACAGCCTACATACACAATCCACGGTTTTAATGGAACTATAACCGTTTGAATTTCACTAATTTGTACAGGTTATCTACCTACAGGCTACAACACACACTTGAAATACTATCGGTGACTGCTGCATTCAATTATTCAGAATTTAGGTACAACATTCTATAGACGTAATCCACAGTTACTTACCTAATCAGCTAGTCTTAAATGAATACACGACCTAAGTCATGATCTTGAACAAACTATAATTTATTTAGACCGGAGGCGCTGTACCTGTATCCTAGATTAAACAGATAGCGCTCGCTTTGGAAGGTATCTGTTTTACCTTCGGATTTCATTACACTTTCATCCTTTCCAAAGGTAATCCTTCTACGTGCCTAGCTTTGGATTATACCTGAAATGTGTTTTGCGAGCGCCGCCATTTTGTCTCCGCGTATGACAACAAGGGAACATGTGTCATATGAAATAAATTTATATGACAACGAAAGCCAAAAATATTATTTATGTGTCTGGAGAGCATGTAAATGAAAACATTAGAAGCGAATCGTGACTTTCAAATGGTTGTCTCATAAATATTACGACAGGTTCAAGAAAAGCATAAAAATTAAATTTTGTTTTATTTATTAAATATTAAAATCAAACACCAATTTTAGGAGTACTAAATTGGATTTTTTTAATTAAAAACACATGAATATAAAATTTGTGGCAATTGTTTCGCCTTTTTTTTCAAACTAATGTAAAGATTAAATAGACCAAGGGTCCTTACATAGGTTTACAATTCTAGGTACTTAAGTAATAATTATAATACGCGCAGTCATAATTTGTGGGAGAAAACAATAGTTGAGGGTAAGGACAATTGACAATTGTAAAGTTATTTAAGGACAAATTAAACATTTTACAAATAAAACGCCAAATCTTTAAAAATATTTTTTTTATGAGTGTAGAAAATAGATACACTTAGTCACTTTTTTTTAAATAAATACATATAATATCCGGGATTCGGATCTCACATACTAATATAAGAGTTTCTGCTTAATAAAAAGCTTCTTTACATCTCACCAATAGATGTCTCTAGTGAAGTTTTAGTGATTCATGAACAAGGTTTCTAAATTGGTTCATATATATAGAACTTCTTCATCTTTGATGAGATGTCAAAAAATAATATAAATACATATAAACCTACGTCACCCAAAAAATAACTGACGCACGTCAAAAACCGTATAAAAAATAGATGAAAGAACAAATGTCATTTGTTGCTTAATTTCACAACCTTTTGTATTTTTCACTACAATTTCACTTAGAAAAATTCTCCATTATTATTTGCTTACAATTTGTAATTACAATGCTTTGATCATTTGCGTATAGCTATGATACGAAAATAATTATACCGGTTAGGTTGTGAGTTAAAATAAGATGCGATTGCATTTATAATTCAGTATTTTATGAGAAAAAATACATAGATTTGTTTCAAAATATATAAAATTCCCACAATTCTAATTTAGGTGTTTGTAAACATTTCGTAAAGAGTGAAAGTTGACTTTATTTGACCGTATTTCGATTCGAATCACGTTAACATGGTAAGCAGTCCCTGACCTGAACACGATCAGGTATTTTTATTTATTTAAAACATGTATCGTCTAATTTCGCAGTTCCTAACTGTGTACAATCGTCCGTGATTGGAAAGCTAATAGAAATTTGGGAAAATTTTCTAAATATCGCACCTGCACTCGACACCTGGGTTTATATTAGATTCAATGAAAAATATCCGAATACGTTAATATCCAGATATTGGAATTACTGAGATAATAAAAAGCTGTTTATATCTTTTAAATGTTAAAAAATATATACAAAAAACCAACCATCAAGCAGAGAAAGCTGATGTACTTTGGACACGTCATGAGAAATGAAAAATATCATCTTCTCCACCTAATCATACAAGGAAAGATTGAGGGGCGAAGAACTTAAGGACGTCGAAGGACATCATGGCTGAAAACCCTAAGACAATGGTTTAGCAGAAGCACCAAATCTCTGTTCCGAGCTGCAGCATCAACATTTAAGACAGCCATGATGATCGCCGATCTTCGTTAGAAGTGGCACAGAAAGAAGAAGAATTTATAAAAACCTTTAATTCAGAACTTCCTTTAATCGAAAATGTAATCATTGACAGATTTTTTTGTTTGTTTTTTTTTTTTGTTTTCGGACTCCATATGCTATATTCAGGGAGCGGATATAGATCACTGAATAAATTAAATTGTTAGGTATGTGCATTAGGGACAGACAAACGGCTGAGAGAAGTTAGAAGAAAACAAGCGTATGGGACAGCGTTGAAGAGAGCGCGGAGTTCTAGCCTAGATACACCAGGATATAGTTAGAATCATTTTTGTAACAGTGGTTTCATTATAAATTGTTAGTGTAAACGTATTTTACTTTTAATTCATGTTATTTTATAAATATAAATGTTAATAATCAAATATTAATTTATCAAAAAATAAAAATAAAATTACTACAATTTGTAAAGTATTTTACTATCGTTTTATGAAATTCATTTATGAATAAACCAGTGCATTAAAGAAAGTCATTCATAATTAATGTATTTTAATGAAATATTTTCTCATCATTAATTTTCAATGAGATATCATAGAATTAAACCAGGGGCGTCGAATAATACATGTATATATTCTTATATTCATTACGCGAAGTGTGCTCAAGCGTGCTCCCGGTAGCTCCTCAATTTTCACCTTTTCGAAGCCAGATTTTACAAAGTGGAGGCGGGCAAAGTTATGCTGTCCCTCTCAATTTATAATTTGATTCTACTCGAAGATTGCACTTTAGCAGGGCGCCAACTTACAAATTGCACACGTGAACGTGAACAAGCCTGACCTTAATATTTAGGTACCCTCCCTAACACACCGTATGTAAAATGTAGGAGAGTGTATTCTGCAAGTTTAGAACGTGTACGACCCAAACTGATACTCCCTTCGCAGAGTCGAATTGTGTAGGACGTCACATTAAAATTGAGTACATTCACATAAATCTGTACGTACTTAACTAATAATAAAACATGAAAATAAAAATAAGAAATTCATAATCATTATATATGTGGAGCCGATAAACACTAGTAAATTTGGAGTAAAGTCCTTTAAATATATTGCCTATAGCTAAATTAACCAGCTGCCTGACATATATAAAATAGAACCGATTCGAGGATCCAAAATAAATTATCAGAAAAAATACTTTTGGAAAGATATATACATATATTCATGTAGCGTTTAGTCATATTTTCTTATTTTGTTTCCACCTTATGTTTTTTTTTCTCATTTGTTTATTTTAAATATGCTTCCTACCTTATGTTTTTCTCATTTATTTCTTTTAAATATGCTTACTATGCTTATTTATTGTACCTGTTTATTGTTTTTATACAATATTTTGACATGTATTATTTTTGGTTATTTTTTAAAAATCTTTTATGTAACTTTATTATTTGTGTTCCAATCTTGTTAACCTTAATCCCATGTCCTAAAATAAGAAATATAAATTACTCATCGGGAGTATTATATTTATGACTTATGTATGTAATATGTTTTGAAATATAAATAAATAATAAATAAGCATAAATAAAATTATTTAGTAAGATACATTATTTGAAACATAAATAAATAATAAATAAACATTTTTATTGTGTTAGTAAGATTTGAACACATAATATTTTTAATGTGTTTAAATCTTACTAATTAACTTACTAAATATTGGTGGAAGGCAGAGAGAATAAGATCACAACCCATCAGTCTTTGGAAACAATCTCCGCGTCTTCCACATCATGCATCTCTTCATACATACACGATGATTATTCCGACTCTTGACCTTATTATGTGTAAATCTGTATGTACAAATACTGAATTCAAAAGCCGTCGACGAATTGGTAGAATAGCATTATAAATGTCTTTACAAAGACTAAAATTTTAATAATAATTTTAAAAGAAGATAATATGAGAATAAGTATATGTTGAACAGAAAATTAATTATTATTTAAGACAGTGAATTAAGTGATTACTTACTCCTAGACTTCTTTATTGTCTTCACAAAAACCTATACGTCTTTGTTTGGATGTATTTTATGCTAAGATATCAATTTATTTTTTTAAATTCTAATGATTCCTCAGAAATAAAATAAAACCCTTTAATTTATATGATATACGATCATTACTGGATGATAATCGATCTGTACTTTAACATATCGACATCCTCTCACGCATTTCAAAATAAAGGTTAGTGTAAAATCTCCAAATATGTCTGAGTGATTCTTTCCAAAAACAATATAAATCAAATTAATAAGGATGAAAATCTGAATTATTTACCTATAATTCACAAAAATTTAAAATAATATATTTTTTAAAGATCTTTTAAAACAAAAACATATTTCAACAAAAATGTGATTGTGGAATCAATTACGTAAAAAATCTAAAAATCGAGTCAGAGGTTATAGATTCGTTCCTACTCTGACACAATTGAATGGAAATTTTCATCCATAGGCCTTTTAGGTTTCATTGAAAATTGTGATCAAAAATCATTAAAAAAGTTACAAATACAAACTGTGAAGTACTTCACAATTGACAAAGGTTAAGGTAGAAAATAAAAATAAAAATATTACAGAAATGTTTATAGCTTGAAAGGGCGCATTTCAGAAGCTTCTTCATAAAAGCACTGTATATTTTCAAAGAAAAATTGACTCAGTAAAGCAATATTTATGAAAATTTTAAGCGACGCTCCAAACTCATATCCTGTTCGAGTTTCCAATCATTTAATTATTGCTCAGTGAAGTGATTTCTAAATTTGTGAAATGCAGCATTTTGCGGATGAGCAAATGTACCGGAGCCGGCCCAGATGGAAAGCATTCAGCACGTAGTGGAAGTCTATCAGTGGAAATTCCTTCCAACACCAGACTTTTGGAACTGATAGTATTTCCTGATTCCACAACATGTTTCTGCTTTGATGTGCCAAACCTAATCGCAAACGAGCATGCTCATACGACGAAAAAGTTAAATGCCTTAGCCTGCCTTAAAATTTAGTCCTATTCGAAAAAAATATAAAATCATTAAAACTGTAAAATCTACTGACGTACTAAAATTATAATTTTATCTATAAATGCAATATAAAATAATGATATATTTATATGAAAAACTTTTAAAAAAAACTAGTTTACATGATAAGATAAAAATAAATTAGTCCGCCTCCGTTTTGTAATAGTTAGCGTGTTTGGCAACTCGATTCCCAGGGGGGTGAAAATAAATAATAGTGATATTGCACTCCAATATTTATTTAATATTACCCTGGACTGGTCCCTGAAGCGCATAACTGATCACCTTACCTTCATGTAAGTAACGATCAAGATAACACTGCACCAAAACGATTAACGCAGTGCCCTTTGCACCATTGGGTGCAGATAAGGGTTAGAAAAAGAGATCAACAAACAAACAAAAACTGTTGATGTACCAATTTACGTATCTGCTCTTTTATAGGATATCTATAAACAATTATCAATTATGTTTCAACAAGATGGCGTGACATGCCAAACAGTGGGTGTCGCCATTAATTTATTGCGAGAAATTCGGATTTGTGTACCTCTAAAAAAACACCTTTTTAAACAAGTACGTATTTATCGGTTATGTAAACGATAAGATAAATCATATTTTTATCGATCCGTGTATTTTGTTTGTATGTAGATTTCATTTGTTTGCATAAGACATATTCTAAGGCTGCAGATATTTCAAAAATTCAAGTTTGATGCAAATCTTTTCATGCATATCCACAACGCACATCAATATGCATCTCGTGTCTCCAGGCATGTTTGCCTTAACAATGTTCTACGGAAATGCGAATGACCTGAGGGGAGCAGACAACTTACATAATTTCATATGTGGATTTCCTACCATCTTACGCTATCGAAAAATAGGGTAAAATGGACTGACTCTTCATTAAAAAATATTGTCGTTTAATTTTAATATATGATGAATATTGTTTTAGGTTAAAGTACATATTTTTTTGAGAGAGAAAAACTGAAATTATAACACTAACAGTAAGAAACATTATATTTACTTTCCATAATTCTTTGCGTCTTCACCGCTCTCTGGCCTAATCCAGGTTTTTACATTTATTTCACTTTATTTACACATTCATAAAGGATATATATTCATAAAAGTTTCAACTTTAATAATAAAAACTAATTTCAATCATACATATCGACGAAATACATAAAACACACGGTTGGTCTTTTCAATTTAACCATAAATATAACTCTCGATATTTGAGTAGCAGGATTTAATTTATTATTTTCGTTTATTATCTAATTTAAAAGTTAAAAAATCACCATATTTTAAATATAACTTATAATAATAATGTGTATTAATATATAATCAGAATAATAATAATAATAATTGGAATAATCGGCAGGTGATGAGGAGATGCATGTATGTGGAAGAGGCGAAGATTTTATGCAAATACAAATAGGTGTAGTGTTCTATTCCCGCTGCCTACACCTGCGGGGAAGTGATGTTATGGTTAGTTAGTTAGTAAAATATAACTAATTTTTTATTGGCTAATATTATTCATATGTGGAGATTTTTACATTTATGATTATTTAGAACTCAGGAGTAACTAAAATTGGGACACGTATGATTCTCTCCAAATCAAAAAAAGTATATAGGCTTGATTCGACTATCACTTTGTGGTAGTACCCATCGGTAAATACCACCAAATTAAAAAAAAAATATTTTGTGACACGTTTTTCGATACATTCTGCATCATTTTCAGATACCGTATGCTCATAAAGTGTTGAAAAATGGTGCAAAATGCATCGTAAAAACGTGTCACAATTGGTTTGAAGAAATAATGGTAGTCCACCAAGTATAACTAAAATTTAAATAATGTTTGCATTTTAATCAGTAGCATTATCTATGTGGATATATAAATAAGAGGGATAGTTTAAATTCATTATTGAGTAAAAACGAAAAATGCTTTGCATACGTAGTAAATTTGGCGCATTTTATATTGCTATTAAACTTGTTATTTCGAGCGAACCGCATACCCTTTCCTGCGCAAACCGTGTAAAAGGTTAGTGCTTCTCTTTGGAATAACATTCGACAGGTCCAATCTCCGAGCACCATAAGGCACCGAAATCGTGATCTGAATATTGAGGTGTGATTAAGCGCCGTATCAATGCCCTCTGCATCCGTACACTATCAACATACGAGGTTCGAGTGGCAACCCTTAGTGGCTTACATTCTCCGCAGGGAGGAGGGCGGTATATGGCATAGGTGGCGTATAAAGAGAAACCTCGGAACGACCATCTTGAAATCTGTTTGTAATGGTCAATGTCTGGAATGCTCCGAGCGGGAATTTTTAAGCACTTTTTGAAAGGCAGGTAAAAATATAAGTACCTTACTCCTTCTGAAAGCACTCGTCGAAACACAGGGCACTTTTGTAATTATTAATCACATGTTTGTAACGTGTTCAATCTTAAATATCCAGATAGCAGTTCCAGGAAAGTATTAAATTATGAAATACACTAATTCTCACGTTCATCGTTAATTTCGAACCTAAGACCACTTCGAGTATTAACATTCTACAGTAATCATTAAACATTAAACATTATGCATTAAACGTTATTCATTATACATTACACAACACATAATATACATTAAGCATTACACGTTATACATTACACACTACACATTACAAATTACACACTACACATTACACATTACACATTACACATTACACATTACACATTACACATTACACATTACACATTAAATATTACACATTACATACTACACATTACACATTACACATTACACATTTCACATTACACATTACACATTACACATTACACATTACACATTACACATTACACATTACACTTTATATACATTAAACATTAACCAATATACATTTAACATTTTACATAAAACATTGCATATCAAAAGTATTTTTCATATTATATTTCTTTACTTGATGAAGTTGATGAGAAGTTAAATTGCAGTTACCGCATCTCTAAATGTCATAATACTCATCATCCAAATTTGACCCAGTGTAACTAATATTTATTTTGCAATCGTTAAAATTATTCATATAAAAATAAATATCTGTAAGCAGTTTACTATAACAATATCTCTTAATTATTTGACTAACCTATTCATCGAGTATGTTATGCAATAACCATAATATTAAAAATATTATTATTTAATGTTTCCTTTTTATATCTGCATGCGCCGTTTTGAAATGCACTCATATATAATATTTTTTGCCGTAACACGAACCCACTCAAGAGTCAGCTGTACTTGACCCCACTTTCCCCTCATGGCGAAATCTCCAAGAGACAACATCTTCTCCTCTAGTAGGTAACTATGGCACTTTATAGTGACAGTAAACAAAGAGACATCTATGGAGAAA
This sequence comes from Brachycentrus maculatus, assembly GCF_059751285.1. Taxonomy (NCBI): domain Eukaryota; kingdom Metazoa; phylum Arthropoda; class Insecta; order Trichoptera; family Brachycentridae; genus Brachycentrus; species Brachycentrus maculatus. The sequence continues at coordinate 593,392 of NW_028280821.1, forward strand.
CATCAGGATATATTTTTGGTTCAGTGCTCGGCTAAGTACACTTGTCTCTAGAATCTTGAGATATTCGCTAGCTATAAAGTGCACGTGATAATGTTTACTTGCTTCCATTGTTTACTTTAATACGATGACAATACCCTATGAAAGTTACATCAACTGGAGGATAAAGACAGATGAAAAATAATGAAACACAAATGGATCACGAAGAAGTCATTAAAATTTTTAATTTATTTTTTTAGCGGAAATAAACAATGATATTCTCTTCCAATATTTCATAATATACAGTAAAACATAAATCATATCACCTCACAAAATGAGAAAAATTACACCAGTCAAAATACACAAATGACTCGTTTGAACATTTGATCATCTTGCATATGAAAATTAAAAATCTTATTTTTCTTCCTTGCTCCATCCCAACGTAGTCTTTGTAAACTATTGGGGTTAAATATTATTAAAAAAAAATTTAAAAAACATGTTGTCTCCTAAGAGGAACGGACTACAATGAATACAATATCTACAATATCTGCTAAGGGCAATGGACCCAAAAAGTTTTAGAACTTATGGATCGATAGAAAACTGTGTTTCAGGGCCAGTCGAATAAATTTCGTTATGTTATAGAAATAGTGCAACCTACTGCCTAAAAGTATCCGCATTCCAAGTCTGATAAGTGCAGTGAAATGTTCAACCTTTGAATAAAACACGTGCTGTTAATTAACCAAGGTGATTTTATTAGTAACGAAATAACACATTTTTTAAAACTATTTCTAAAGCAAGGAAAGTCATTTATGAACCATTTGTCTGACTGACTGAAAAGACGTAAAAAAAACATGTGTTTTTACAGGAAAATAAACGTCAATTTTTTTATAGATTTACCGTTTAATTTGTAGAACTCCATTTTAATTTATATTTTAAATGTTAGAATCAAATACTGATTTTTTTGAGTCTATTAAATTGTATTTCATTGTTAAAAAACACATAAATATAATAACAATTGTTTCACTTTGTTATGGATTTTTCAAACATTCGTTTGAAAATGCCATAACAAGGCGAAACAAATGTCACAAAATTTATTGTTATGTGTTTTTTAGCAATAAAATACCCCTTAGATAACTAAAAAAAAGTATTTTATTTAAACATTAAATATATGAAATATACTTTTTTGCAGTGTATACAAAACATATTGATACTGTTATTACATTTTGGATTTTCGTTGATGTAAATGAAATTTTGAGACTATAAACTGTTTCATTAAAGTATAAAAATAAAAATTATGATTTATCATTACATATTATTATTAACATCAGTATTTTTCACACCTTATTATAATAAAATAAATAAAATTGTATGAATAATCAAGCGCAAATTATGTAACGTATTTTTTTACGTTAAAAAATGAAATTCTGGGCTTGTTTGATGTCAAACATTAACAAGTTTTATTATTATTTTGTAAAAAATTATTTAAGCATACTTAAGTTAGTCAGACGAGAAAAATGCAGAACAATATTTAATAATAGTAATTTGGATATTTTTCAAATTAATTCATTTTATTGCATTATTTATTGATTCGGCATTAACTTTGTGGAATGACATGATTCTTTTAATAAAAATTAAACACTTGAATAATCCACTTAATTGAGTTTTATTTTTATTTACGACTAGTTTCGAAAACGACAATTGTTTTCATCTTCTGGTACAAACTAAAACAATTAATTAATTAATTTGTACCAGAAGATGAAAACAATTGTCGTTTTCGAAACTAGTCGTAAATAAAAATAAAACTCAATTAAGTGGATTATTCAAGTGTTTAATTTTTATTGAAATTTTATTGCATGTGTCTTAGCCTTGTTTATTCAGTTTATGGAGCACCATTGATAAATTAATTCCATTTATTCTATACCGTTAATAAATTGTTTTATTTAATCATTATTTTTATCGCTTTTATACCTGAAATTAATGCAAAAGACAATTATACTAAAAGGAAGGGGCTAGAACCTTTTGAAAAACAAAACATAGGCATGAACTAAAATTTCGTAAGAAATCACATGTAGGAGAAACCGTATGTAAAATTAACGCTTTATTGCGTAAAATGCGTATAGCTATTGAATCTATAATTTTTATTGCAAAATAAAACTGGACAGGTGCCAACATAATACGTATGTTACTGTTAATTTACAAATACAGACTCGGTATGTTATTTCAAGTAGGTACATGAAGAAAAAGAAGATTCATTTAAGCTAACAAGGCATTTTAATATCAAGAGTAAATAAAACTAATTAAGTATCATTTGAAATTAAATACATTTTTAAAAAAGTAAAATGATTCTGTAAAACATATTTTTGTTCCACTGCTATTCTCCTTATTTAAATTTAGCTCATTCCTTAGAAGTGATTTGACCAGTAAATTTAATAAATTGTTGTTTAGGTCCATCACAGTATATTCAAATATCTAGATAATTTCGATGTTCATCAAGATTATTACTTACAGGTTTTTTAATAAAAGTATAAAAATAATTGAATGCACCTTAACATATGTAAATTCATTATTGGCAGTTTCGCACACGAAGAAATACACCTTCATACCCCTTTGATAGGGAGTAAAAATATTAAACACCAATAATAAAGGGTAAAAACTAAATAATATGGGAGATTTTTGATATTCGGAAGGCACATAAAAACAATATTCCTTTAATTAACAACCAAACAAATTTTACTTATAGTCCATTATTTGATTCAACGTCAGCGTCGGTTAAGCAGGATTCGTCAATATCCAATATTCAAACCCCGCTCACTCGTTTCAACCAACGAGTATATAAGCTGGTTCAATAATAATTTTTAACCCTAGTGCATGTTTGACCTCGGCTCTTAACGCATGTTTGTCCTGCAACCATTAGTGCATGTTGGTCTTCGAGTCGACCAAAAATCACATGTGTTAAACATTTTGTGTAGTTTTAAATGTGTAAATAGTGCTATGGTAGTGAAGGGTAGTATTGTTTGCATGCTGTGGTAGTAATTGTCCTGACGAAGAGACGGGTACCGAAACCGGTAGACATAAAAATCTCGGTGAGTGGTTATATACTAATATTACTAACATTTTTGTAAAAAAATAAATAAGTAAAAATGAATTGAAGTCAATGGTGGGGACAAAGTGAACGGTGCACTGAAATTAGTCAAAGCAAATAATACGCATTAAAATACATTTTTCTCGTCTACGTAAATGAAAGGAAAAATGAATTATAAAGAAAAATGACATTTTAAATCTCTTTACATAACATTCATAATACTGAAGTGGTTTCTCTTAGTCGAGCGATTATTTAATAGAATTCGTATTTGAATCCGCGGAAGGCTGCAGATACGAGCGGCGTTTTCACGCTACATTACTCCAGCCATTGTCTGCAGATAGATAAGTGTATTGCGTCCGTAGCGATAGGCACAGTCTTCAACTTCAGACAGACGTCTTCGAGTTCAGTTATCTTCCAACTCTACCACCGTTCGCCGCGAGTCCCAGTTTGCAAAAGTTATTAATACCAACTCTCTCTCCGTCGCGTGGCGGTCGGCCATGACACAAGCACTGCCATTTTGGTTTCCCGCGCTAATCGCAGTTTTGACAGTTGTTGGTAGCACTGCCGCGGCCCGCGAACACAGGGATACCACCATCGCGGAAAACTTGTTTATAGCGCTCTCGAACGCCTGTAAGTGTTATTTACAATTATGTTAAATAACTTTGCGGAAAAAATACAGAACGCTAACAATGTGCATGCAAACTAGTGACGTATGTGTCAATCAATATTGTAAAAGTAGGTTAATATTTCACTAAAGTGCGATTCTTGTATTTGTGCAGCAGAATCGATTTTTTAAAAGTAATTTGATTATATGTTATACTAAAAATATCATAATAACATTTGCATTTTCATATTTTTTTATAAATTAGTATTTTAAAATGTGCCCTCCAAACGGGAAAACTCAGTTAGGCAACATTATTGCAATTTGCAATTACATATATAAGTATGTGTATGTTTAATAATATATCATTGAGATATGTACGAAAATAAAAATTCATCAACTTTAGAATATATTTCATTCTAATGTTTAGTTTTGTACCGATAAATTCTGAGATTTGAGTATTTTGTTTTTTAATTGGATACTTTTTAATATTAATTAATTGGACATAACCATTTTTTCATGTCTTTTTTTCACAAAACCATTTTTAAAAGTATTTTTCGATCCAATATCTCATGTTAAATAAGATTACTTTCAGAAATATAATAATATTCATAAGAATAAGTTATTGTGTGAAGGGAAGTTTCATATTTTTTAACCAATTTCTTAGTTAGTCTTACTTAGTATTTAACATTTTTTCGCAGACAATAAAAATCCAACATTACGAGTGTAATTATAATATAACATGCTCGCACCGATTTATTTTATACAACATTTCAATATTCTGTAAAAACGGGTCAATGAATGCAATTTGTTTTGCACGGCTTTGTAACCGACACTTGTGTGTGTTTTGATTAACCTTCATTTGTACACGTGACATGTTTTAATGGTGAACATAGAAACTACTCAGCATCTGTAACTAGTCAAAGTGATAACTACATTGTACATAACGTGAATTATCTTTTATATTTGATCTATATGCAGTATATAAAAAATACGAAAATCATGATAGACCACTCAAAATTTTCTGTTTGCTATCTTCTTTCGTTTTTTCAATTAAATATATGTCTGTCTATAATAATTTATTTACGTATTTTTTTATTTAAGTAAAAACTAATTCGTTTGTACGCAGGTAATAAAGCTCTATTTATCGAAAAAACTAAATATGTTTTCAATCAATCATCGTTTCCGTGAGCACGGTATCACAGTAATATTTATTTTATTTGATATTTCTTTCGCTTCTTGTGTAAACACCGATAACACATCAATTGACTTAACGACGTTCATCCTCTTAGATTTATGATGAATTGTCGGTAGGCATTGGTAAATATTTTTAAGGGATTGTTATCGTATTTTTATAGCAATATATATATATATATATATATATATATATATATATATATATATATATATATATATATATATATATATATATATATATATATATATATATATATATATATATATATATGTATATATATATATATATATATATATATACATATATATAAAAAACATTTACTTTGATAATATAGGGACAGTATATGTTGCCTGAAAATTTAAAAAAAAATTATTTTTCACTAATAAATCCCAATAATTTCTAGAAATAGGTAAACATTATATATGGAAGTGAAAGTAATTTGAATTTACGTATAAATAATGTTTAAAATATATTTTTATTACTTATTACTTTTTCATTACATGTTGACATTAAAAATATAATAAATGAAGTAATGCTTTAATATCGCTTACCAATCTGTACAGTGTAATATGCCCAATCGAAGTGCATTTTCATGCATCGACCTTGTAAGCGATTTATTGGATATATGCAATGCCCATAACCATTTATGGAATTACTAGCTCGCATATTGTTGTAAGTTAAATTATTATTTGATCATAAAAATTATTAAAAATTTAACCTAAAACCAACATACTTATTTTAGATTGCATACTTTGTTATATGTAAATCAACAGAAATAAAAAATGTTTGATAAATTAATTTATTGCTTTACAATTATTATTTTAGTTTATTCTTAAATATGCCTAACCTTATCCGCACCCAAGAATGGATAGGTCGCTAGATAAAATTGATTCAATGTTTATTTGATTGTATAATATATGAATTCTGTATTTCGAGTAGGAGTCAAGGGTTATATCAAATAAAAACAAATAAATAAAATACATAAGAGTAAAAATAACACTTTATATTTATTTTCACCCCCCTGAGAATCGAACCCGGAACCACCAGCATGGTAGCCAGGTGTGCGAATTATTACGCTACGGAGGTGGATAAAAGTAATCAATACGTAATATTTTTATTGACTTGATTCTTTTAAATACTAAATTAATTAAACATTTAATAATTCAACTTTTTTTCACAAGATTTTGAGTACGTCTGAATACGTGTTCACAAAAAATACTTGTTGAGAAAAAAATTCTCGTAATTTTTGACCCTGGCCTGTTAAAAAAATTAACGTTTTTTTATTTATTTTTGGTGACGCACCGAAGAGTAATGTCTATTTTAATAAGTCCAAACTGACTCTTGTAGCCTTTTATATCCTTAGATGCGTTATAACAATTTAATTTTACCACGCGAATATCATTAAGTGTTATATTACAATTCATTAAGTACTTTATGTAAATGTATGTTTGTAACTGAATATTATTGTACTCTATATTACAATAATGTCCTTTGTTTCTGCGCAAACGTTATGTAAGAATCATTGGTACTGCGTTTATAGCAAATGGCAGCCTAAGAGTACCATAAAACCAAATGTATCAACTTTCCATTATGTTCTAATTCAGTGGAATAACTGGTAGCGAGACAAACGTTTCAAGTTTGAGGTCGGCAGTATGTCTGTTTTGCCTACATATATTAATATTACCCAATAATGCATAAAGCATTCAAAATTCAATACCAGCAATTTGCACACTTTAACATATATAATATGTGTTTCCATTGACATGTTATGAAGAAGTCACGCTAAATCGCTTTTTTTTAAATATCGTATTAAGTTAAAGTTCAACAGCATCAATATTTCATATTTTTATATATTATGTCACCTAAATTAGTATTGCGAATCACGTTAAATATTTTATATAATACATAAAAAAATATTAATAATTTTATATGTTACGTTCTTTCACGTTACCATGACATCAAACGTATAAAAAATGCTTTTACAATACTACTTTTGAGATTATTATTGTAAACACAATTTGTTTGAGGTCTTTTGTAGTTTTGGAAGCTAGTCGTGTTTACATGAAAAAAGTCAAAATGGTTTTGCACAACTGCTTTATTATCATGTTAAAATCATGTTATTCCAACAGGTTTATTCTAAATCCATAAATAATAAATAGATGTCATCAATATAAAATCATTTCTTCAATATAAAACTTTTTCTATTTACATGAATTGAGTTAAAATTTGATATTGTTACAAAAATTACATACGAAAAAAATATATGCTAGGCATTTTCTACCATTTTAAAATTTAAACCATCATCATTCTTTTTATCCCATGTGCTGAAAATCGATGTAAACGCATGTCTTATTTATTTTCACAGGAAACAAGTGTAAATTTGGATGAAATATATAATTTTTCATTATCTTTTGTTTTCATCCGTTAAAAAAAACAACATAAAAAAAAACTTTTTTTTAAGTCATTCATACAAATTTGTAACATGTGTTAAACTTTTTTTTTTAATCCTTATGAATTATCCCATTGAGGTAAACCTCTATGTGGTATAAAAATATCATTTTGTTTTTTTGAAAATGTCAAACGCATATGATACCTTCGCTATAAATTGCTGAAATTGATGCGACAACGACAGATCGAAGCTGAGTGATATGGGAGGATTGCGTTATTTGACTTTTCTGTAATATTTAATATAATCGATAACCGTTTTTATTGAATATAACCATATTAATTTCATAAATAGCAATTGTTTCTTTATCTGTGATACTTATAGATTGTATATACACATTAAATTATAGAAAAATATATTTAGAATCAAAGTTGTAAAAATAATTTTAAAATAATATTATTTGACACTTAAAAGTAAATAAATGTGAAAAATAATTCAAAACTAAAAACATAATGAGAAAATAGTAATATATCCGTCCATTCCTTATGCTGTTAATGCAGTGAACGTTAATAAAACATAACTTTTGAACGCCTTGATTGCAATAAGAAATCGTTTATATTACTAAAGATTTCTAATTGCATAATATTAAAAACTCATTTTGTTAAGGTTTTTGGTAGAAAATCACAACTCTCTAAAATATTACCGGCAATTGGCCGAAAAAATATTATTGGATTTATTGAACGATTTTTTTAATTAATTTTTTTTATTTTCTTTTGCTAACAATTTACTGTCGATAATATTAAATATTTGTTTATTTTTCAGGTCGAACAATAATGAAGACGTACAGTAGCGACCGCAGCCTTTACGACGAGACAAAAAAACTGTCAATTCTATGGTACGGTCCATCGGGTTTGAAGATTTATCCAATAGACGATGCATTGGAGCAAATAAATCGAACCGGCGCCTTCGCACGCCGTGACAAAACCGTAATTACAATTCACGGCTTCAACGACCACGCGGAATCTCCCATCCCTGCCGCCATAGCCAAGGCCTATCAAGAAAAGGGAAAGTACAACGTCATGCTGCTCGACTGTAGCGCTATAACTTCGGGCCAATACGTCAAGGCGGCGTACATGAGTCAGCTCATCGGGCGGAGACTGGCCCTCTTCCTAACTCAACTACAACCCCTGGGACTCGACGCCAAAAACATCCATCTAATCGGGAATTCTCTAGGAGCGCAGATCGCCGGGTGGGCTGGCAAGTATTTCAGGAGAAAAACGGGAAGCGTCATTAAAAGAATCACGGGACTCGATCCTGCAGGACCCTGTTTCACATACGCTGAAAGTTCGGAAAGACTTACAGAAGACGACGCTGGCTTTGTAGATGTTATCCATGTAAATAAGGGAATCCAAGGTATTTTGGAGAAAGTCGGTCATGCTGATTTCTTCGTAAACGGAGGTGGACCCAATCAACCTGGCTGCATGGGCCCTAACTGTAGTCACATGAGAGCTGCGCTACTTTACGTTGAATCTTTGCAGAGCAAGAAGCCGTTTTTAGCTAGAAGATGTGATTCGTGGGATAATTTCCTTAAGAACTTGTGTGATGATAACAAAACCAATTACATGGGATTTAATTCCTCCCGTTCAGTGCCAGGAAAGTTTTTCATTAGGACAGCCGGTGAAGAGCCTTATTCTTTAGGTGTAAGCGGTTCAAAACCAAAGCCTAGCTTTTTTGACATCATTTTTAACTTAACATGAGTATTTGATTTATTCCTATTAGGTAAGTATTTTGTTTTATTAATAAACGTATGTTTAATTCATTTGTTTTTTTTTTCTATATTATTTATAAATATATTCGAATTGATTGTTTTTTTTATATTTTAAAATATTTAATTATTTAAAAGTTACTTTTTCTAATATTTGTGAAAAATACAATTTATAATATTCAAAACAATTTATAAAAATTGTCACGAATGATTTTAATTTAGACAATTTCAATATTCCGCAGGAGACCATAAATACACCACGTAAAATAGCTTTGATATTTTAAATACCATTTAATGATTACGTTAACATAACGAAGGTGTTCCACCTGTACGTTACATTTACTTTTCAGGGTTACCATGAAACCGTTCGAATATCAAGTAGATCGTTAACGCCGTATCGCGCATTAATTAATTTGTTATTCGATCCTTAAGTTAATAGCTGGCTGTTATCAAAATGGTCCCTGTTTATGGAGATTAGAACGATTTGGTTTAACAGTACATAATAACGATGGTGTGCGAACCACGGGTTTAGAAGTGCCGATGCCGACGTATCTCTAACATGTGCAAACACCCCGTTTTACAACCCCTGGGATGTAGCGCTTCCCGCCCCATACGGAGGAACAATAGAGGGAAATCATTTTAGGAATTTAATATTGGCCCCAGTTTTAATATGGGCCACTCGGTATATGTACGTTTCTACTGGCGTGGCGCGCTTACACGAGGTTATTGTCAGACTGAAACTTTTACTGGTTCGAAAATCATAAATATTCACTGCATAAGTCCCGACTTTGAAATAGAAAAGCATGAAAAACTGTCTGCTTACTGAAAGCTTTGGATATAATAAATGTTGCTTTTGTGCGGGGAAACTACGACAGGTGAATAGAGAATATTCCAAGAGGAAAATTTATTTAAAAATTTTATAATGAGACCATAAAATTAAACGAACCTATCTCCGATTCACAAGATTTTTAATTCTGATAAAATTTAAATTACTTTTGAAATATTACACAAATAATTTTCAAATTATTATTTAAGATGTCCCTAAATTGGGTATTATGGCCCGCTTATATGGAGGCATAAGAAGTTTAACAAATGTCTGCAGGGATCTACTTTCTAAAATATTTACCCAAGTATTTTATGCACAAACTTTTTTAGCTTGTCATAAAAGCACTGAGGGAACGATGATCCGCAATTGTCAAATCAATGTGTTGGACAAGAACAAAAAAGTTTGACGTAATGGCTATGAATATATACATAATTAAATATTTTTAGTTTTTAAATCAATACCACGTCACTATCATAAGTTTGGTCTTTTTTTCTTAACGTAAATTAAACTTGATGAATATTGCAACTCTTAAAATCTATTGTGATTATTATTTTAAATATCATTTTATAAATGATAATCACAATAGATCATTGTATTTTGATGCATTTCATTTCATCATCAAGCATCGAAATTTGATAATGATTTTGATGTATCGAAACAAGCATGACAATAAATTTTAATTTTAATGACATTTAAAACAAATTTATATCACCACAAGGTTACGATGATTAATGAAACTAACAATTGTTAAGTTTTACTTCGTTTTTCATCATTTTTTTATTGTAATAACAGATTTTTAGAAATAGTTGTATTTACTAAGTAAAACTTTAATTTAAAATAGATCAATTTTACCACAAATTAACTGCCGAATCAATTTATAAAATTCATTTTATTTTGTTACAGTATAATTTGTAATTACCAATGACTATTTTTTGTATTTTACATCTTTTATATAAAAAATAAAATAATATATAATATTGGATACAATTTCAATTAATATTTTAATACATACATATACATAAGTGAAATTGAATGCCATTTTTATTAAATTTGAATCCGTCACAGCAACCCTATTTAAATAATCCCTTAATCCAAATCTCCAAAACAGGTGACCTGGATTATATGGTGTAACAGTCTCATTTCTCCTGTCCCTTTCAGTAAAACTGAAATGGACATATAGAAGTTAATGTTGACTGAAATAATATTGGGAATGTCAGCCCTGCAAGAGAAATATGTTCGACGTTAATTTAATTATGTTCTTGTTTCGTCTGTTAAAAATACACCCATGTTGTTTGTATATTTTTGTTACTTTTTACTCAACAACATTAATCGTTGTCAAAATATACAAATTAAAATGACACACTCACATACGTCAAAACGTCATGAAGCTAGACTTTGAGAACATTAAACTATACAAATTCTAATAATTGAAATACCAGCAACAACAAAAACTGAAAAATTATAAACATTACAAATTAAAACCTATTGCTGCTGTTTACAAATACTTTGTCGTCTTCAGAATGTATATATTTATAAACATTCTGAAGATGACAAAGTATTTGTTAAAAGTATTAGATATGAGTATTAATTTATTTTAATATAAAGGATCTTTGAAAATACTACAATTAAATATACTTTAAATACTAATTACATATACTTTTGCGCTTCGAAATATTCCTCTTTACTTTTTATATTTATGCAACTCGATACTACAACTCGAACTATATTATCCATAAATTTCTTTGTCTAGTGACTCCTTTGATTATTATTTCTCATTTTATATAACATTTAAAAATAAAATAAAGGTAACGTCAATTTTTTCTATTTATCTAATTAATATTACTGGCATTATTGGGGAACCATCACGTTATATTTAAATAAACAGATACTCGAAACAGTTCTCAGTAATTTACTATGCAAAGCAAAATATTTCATATTTACCATCATAGTTGGAAAGCTCAATGAATTCATAACACATGAAAAAAAATAGATGAGGCAAAAATTTGAAAGTTCTGAAAGCTCCCATCGGGATCTACTATGGGTTTGACAAATATCTAGCACTCCCATATTCACCGCCAATGTATTATTCACAATGTACAGTCATATTAAAAACTCAACAGTTTATTCATGGAAAGCGTCACCCGAGGGTTTGATACATTTTCACATACAACCAAACTTTTATCTGTAATATATTTTCGCTTAGCGTTGATGAAACTAACCGTAACAAGCTACAATGTCGAATTTGTTTTAACAAATATTATGTCAATAAATTGTTTGTGCTTCAACTATTTGTTTTATCATAAAGTCATAAGTATTTTTTCAATAAATTTCTAAATATGAAAGGTGTGTATATTAAAGGATAAAATGAACAGCATGGTAAACGTTATATGTGTAAGTGTAAAAAAATGATCACTTAAAAAAACTTAATATCTGGTTTTTAGCCTAGGGATGCTACGACTTCGATAAATGTTTCATCTTGAGCTAAGACACTTTTAATATTGAATTAATATTGTTTCGAGAAAAAAATATTTCATTATTTGGTTCGGCCGTCACTTTGTAGTAAAATCTGACTTCAACCTGCCCCCTGTTGTCTATGTTCCCACTGATAAAAATAAATACATAAAAATAAGAAACAGCTCCTTCTCCCTCTTTATTTTTCAACGTCTTAAGGACACAACTCTATAATTTAGACTTTGCATCACATACGGTGTTTAAAAATGATGCAGAATGCATCGGAACCCATGTCGTAATATATTTTAAGAAATAGTGGTATTTGCCCAGTAAAACTTAAATTAAAAATCAAATAATTCTTACCTTATAAACAATTTATTCAGTGTAGAAGCAGCTTTGCGACTGGATTATAAAATTAGGGAAGTAATTTAATTAAATCTGGCATTCATAAGAGGTAATAAAATCGGTGGGCAAATCAGGTGTTCCGGCGGCCCCGTTCCTCTCACGGACTGCAATAAACGGAAAAACTCCGCAGGGGGGCAAGCTGCATAGCAATTAGTGTGGATGGTATTGTTAACTCCACAACTCTAAGCGGCGGTAACAAATTGCATTCCACGGAAACAGGACTGTTTCCAGCCCGTTCTGTATTTTTGAACCGGCGAATAGTCGTAGTTGGTCTACTTTATTCGATTTTCCGAATTGCCCTTCCACCATATCGGCCACCCATTCACTTGAAATACGAGTACTTTTCTAGGATTGTATCATGCACGGTACTTTGTAATGCAACACAATACCGAGGGTAACTAGCTTGTAGCATATTACGTTCGGCCATATTTATGAAACTTCAAATTCGATTCCCGACTCGGTCAGTTTATCTGGATTTGCAACCGTTGACAACATTAATTGCCTTGCCTAAATTGCATCATTTATGTACAGTACAGATAATATCATTCATTAAACGCTGATATTAGTGTTTCATTATTACAAAATGCTGATGACGTGAAATGGGGATGATTTTTTATTAAATAAATTTCATAAAATGTTTTTAGTATGTTCATACACTGGATACAACTCCCTAATAATTGTTTTTCAAATTAAATAAGTATTTGTTTAAACTGACGAACTAAAAAAGAAGCACATTAAAAAACTTATGTAGAGATACATGCATATATCGACGCTTTGGCCATCTCTGACATCAAGTATACACAAGTTTCAAATTTCAAAGGTAAACAATGTCTAAACATTGGCAGAATCGTGAATGTTACAAGTGTATAAAGTGATCACTCAACCAGCCAATGTCTAGTTGTAAGCCCTATAACTTTATATAACAAAAAATATTTGTTTTATATTTATTTTAAAAAAAACACATTACAAATACTCGTATGTGGTTAACGTATATTAATGCATATATCATAGAAACTGTAATTTAGCAAAATTTACAAAGCTCGTTTTTAAATTTTCCAAATTTGCAACCTAAATAATGTAATTTTATACTTCCAGTCTTTTTATTATTTTTCTTTAGAAACTAAAAATTATTTTACTGCATTCTTAATGCACTCCTCCGTTTAATATCCGCTTTTATGGGTCTCTTTCCAGGATGCCGACTTTCTTCTTCCGATAGTTAAATATAATGTAATTGGTTTCCAGCTAAAATACACCTACATATTACCATCGTAACTGAGTACTTCCGTATCTGTATTCACAAATTCTGCTTTTATTTGACCGAGTGTCCTACGCTTATCCTGTTAAAATTTATTTGATTTTGACGATAGTTTACTTGAGAATATGATTATAAAACAATGGTTTAATCTTTTTATGTTTAATTATAAGAGCTAAACTCCTGACCACACATCTTCTCCCGCTCTTTGTCCAAAACGAGATTTTTAGATTTTTGTATGACTCGATGCGTACCGATTTAATCGTATGAATGTTGAGGGTGTATTTTTTAAGACAGTGTTCGTTAATTAACGAATAACTTTATGTTTTGCATTCAGTAAATGCTATGATAACAAACAAGATAAACTCACAAAATTTCATCCAATCGGTTTGTGTTTCATGTATATTTTTAAATCGTTACCAGGCCAGGGTGAAAACATTTAAGCACTTCGGAGAGCCAGCTATGTATATTACGTTTACAAGGAAGTTCGGAGTTTAAACAGTATTAACATTTTAAAATAGGCGCAAAGTTTGGTAATCAACACTGCCTACATTTCTTGAATGAGATATCTGAACCGGAGAGAGAAAACTAACCTCTGTTTCATAATACGGAATAAATAAATGAATTACAAATCAGTTTGTTAGCGAGTTGAGAGAAGCTTTCATCCTCCTCGACCACACAAAACGCGAAACAAACTCCTGCTTTCAACAGTTTTTAGTTGCGGTATTGTGTCAAAGAGATAGAAAATTGTTTCAATGTAGGCGGAATAATACGAGACAATAATGAATTGCTCTTTTTATTACTTTTGTTTCCTTGAAAACTTTCATTTTTTATTAATCGTGATGAATGGTGCACAAAACTTTAAGTTTTGAGTTCTCTAACGAAATAAAAAGCTTTATGACAAAAGTTTTTTTTCATAACTTATTGTACTTTCAAATATAATTTACATTTCAAAACTGTTTTTTGTATCATTAATTTGCTTATATAAGCACTTTTCAAAAAAATCTAAAATATAAATTAAATTTGTGAATTGAGATTATCCACTAATATTTCTTGGTGAAACTTCATTTAATAAAATCATAAAACACCAATAAAAAACTTTTGGGGTTATCCATATTTGATTTTAAAATATTACCATTTAGATAAAACTTCATACTAAAAAACCTTTACAGCGGTTCTTTCAAACTGTAACGAACTTTTTCATGTAAAATCTTATTGTTCTCTATTAAAATACTATGGCTCTAGAACCATTCGTCAAAAATACATAGTGTAACCAATGGCCTACGTGATTTTATGGTTTAGGGTTTCATTATGAGGTCAAATTTTAACAATATGTGTAAATACGGATATTTGTCAGTAAACATGAAAAAAGGTTGTCGATAAAAATAAATCACTCGAAAAGCAACATTCTTCATTTTCTTACCCTTATCCGCCCTCAATATTTCAAAGAGTATTGCATCGCATGGATTATGTGTTATCTTAATTGTGAAACACGTAAAAGCAAAATAATTAGTCCGGCACATGAAATATCAATTCACGGCAATATTTTAAAAATATTCTGAAAAATGACTTATTTTACCTACCTGAGAATCGAACTCTTGATCCTTAGTACCCCAAATGCTCTTCCTCCTATATTACAAGGGTTTATGTAGCTATACAGTTAGTGTTTTATTATATATTTATAAAGTAATATTTATTTTAAAGTAATATTTTAAACAAATTTTATAATTATACAAGCGTTAATATTGTAATAATTGTAAAATAGTATTTTTTCCTTTTGTGTGTTTATTATTATATGTTTTTTTTTAAATAATAATACCTCTACCGACAAGAAATACTCGTATAAGGTGGCTTGATCTCTGCAAAAAATATGCAAAAAATGTTTGAATTTATGTATATATATATATATATATATATACGTTTATATTGTTTAACAAACAAATATAAATTCAAAAAATATATGAATGAGATTTAAATTTATTATTATGAAATTGAAAAACAAACTAAAAACAGATTAGTACTTCATTTTAAAATTAAGATATTTTATTGAAAATTCGCTTTTCATAAACCCTAGTTTTTGTGACCCCTTGTATAAATTCGAAGGGTAAATTTATCGTTAGTGGCAGTTCCCTCAGTCAACCTACAGGCAAAAAGCTTAGATTTCAGGCTCAGAAACAGTTCTGGAAACTGATCTGATTGGGCATTACTAACGATCGAATTTAGCCCGAACATATCTGAATTATCCGGATTCGAGGAGGCACACTTATCGTTAATGGGATGTAAAATCATTAGGCCAAAAAATAAAACACATATGTACGATACTAATGATGCAAGCAATCTGCTCCTAATAAAAACGTTATTTATTTATTGATTTGGCGTTTAATTTGTAGAACTCTATTTAAGAACGTTTTACCAAAGGGCTTATTCCACACAAAAAAAAATGAACAATATGTTAACAGTTACCATCTTCATGATAAATACATAAATGTTGCCTATGTATTATTTCAAAACCTGTAAGAAAAAAAGATGCAAGAGCAATTTTAAATGAGACAAGTTTTTCGATATTTCAAATTGTGATAGATTGAACGTATTTATATATATATATATATATATATATATATATATATATATATATATATATATATATATATATATATATATATATATATATATATATAAGAAGGTCGGAAGCAAAATCCATATTTTATAAAAAAATTGGTTAATAAAAAACAAAGTTAACATTTTTCCACCCTTTTTTTTAAGATAAAAGTTTATGGGAGGGTATTTTTATAAATTAATTCAAGATATTTATCCTGTTCCCAGAGTGAATACCGGGAACAGGGTTAATGGTGCACTGAAATCAGTTGTATCAAATGAAAACCAAACGGCGGAAACGGAGTGCTGATACCAACCTAAATAATGCATAGAAGAGGAAAATGGAGTTGGTAAAATAATACTGGGAGTAGACTAAATGAAGTCGAAATGAGATCTTTCGGAAAACGATGTATGATTGATGTTCAAATGATGAAATAAAGAAAAAATGCGAGGCTGAGATAAACACTATCGAAAAATTAAGAATTATGTAATATTCAGATGATTTGGACGTGATAAATTAAAATACTTTATATTCATCATATCAGGGGAGTAGGCATGAGGAAACGTATGAATGTGGAAGAGGCGAATCATTTTTGCAAAGACAGAGTTGTGCGGTGTTCTATTCCCTTTGAAAAGTTTTTAAATCCTTTTTATTTTAATAATTTTTTTCAATAATATTAAACAGCAATTAAAAAGCTAAGCAATTTTCGTATTTTTTAAGGAAAATATTTTTTTTTTATTTGTCAGTAAAAGAGGCTGACGAACGACAAAAAAAAATAATAAGCACTTTGTACGTGACATAGGAAAATTATATTTATGTACTTTAAAATCATGATACATAAATATAAAAAATTAACATATTTTCCATACGAGGCAGGTACTTGCATTCATTTTTTAAATAACTGTAGCTGCGGGAAAATTTTGATAGCTCTGCTATTTTCAGATTTTGTAATATTCGGGGAATTTTAGTGATGCTGACAAAAAGGATACGGATAAAACAGTCAGAGTTATGTCTTTAATGTCACAACAAACGATATTTTGTTTTAAATATGTTGCGACGGGAACTCGCTCACACTCCAGTTTCACATTTTACAACGTACAAAAGAGACAAAAATAATTACGTCATTCTCTTCAACTTCTTTGATGGATTCCAGAAGCATAACTCAGCAGTTTCCTCATACGAATATGCGGCAGTTAAGGGGGTATGCGCAAACATAGAATTCATTAAGCAAACGGCTGCGCGAGGGGATAGACGTGTTCATTGAAAATATTTATATTTATATTTTTAAAATCCTTACATTGCAATAACTCTTTTCATTTCGAAATTGTATATTTATTTCGAAGTAAAACTCATTATCCTCATACAAAAACGGTATTTTAACAAAAAATCAATTACGTTGAATGTTACTTGGGTTTTAAAAAATATGCAGGCTATCGAATATCTCACCTTAAACCTCTTCATTTAAACTATTTTTAAACTTAAAAATAACACTACGGATAAACAGTTATTTTCCCACGGCAGTGAAATTTATTTTATAATTATCAAAATTGAAATAAAGCACGATCATATAACAATTCATTCAACAAGCACAAATAAAGGAGAAAACGAAAAGATGTCAAAGATTTTTTTATTTTTTATTTCAAGTCCTATTCGTCCGGGTAGAAACTTTTTTTTAAAATAACAATTCTTTAAGTACCAAAAGATGGTTAAAATGGAAACCTAGAAAAATGTACATCTTAAACATTCCTAAATGATTTAAGATGATATAAATTAATGTTGTCACAATATAAAATAAAAATTAAATAATAATGAAATCAGCGGATGCAATTCAAAAACTCAAATAAAAAACGATTGAACGACAATAATGGCCGAATCAATAGCTCTTTACAGAGATTCGTGTTTAATTTACAACTTTTAATATTCACGTAGAAATTTATCAGTTGAACGTGAGCTTTTGCAAAAAAAGGGTGTTCGGGGAATATAAATGATTTACATGCGGTTTTAAACACGTGAATTATTTATTGCTCACGAATGGAAATTTCATACATATTCCACACAGATAAATTTAATGTAGCAATTTATAGAAAATTTCGCAGCTTTTTATAAGCGTGATGTATTTTATTTTGATAAAGTGCGAGAAGTGATCAACGAAGTGTACTGGGTTTAATGACTCGTCACATTTCTTATTCATCATCAAAGCTTTTACTTAAGAAGAGTCATTGACTTAAAGCGATCGTCATTAGTCAACGGGATCCCTTTCATAATACAGTCAGTCGACTTGTCTGACTGAAAAGTTGGTGGTCGTTTATGGGTAGGTATCATTCGACATAATAACAACATCACCTAGATTCGCTTACCATTTAATTATCATTTTAATTACGTAATTTTAGCAAACCTTATTTCAGCCTGAGTTTACTTATTTAATATCCTTACATTTTAAAAATATTGAAACCTCTCTAATTTGTTCTTATAATACACCAGTTATCTTCGTAACATTTTTTTTATAAAAAAATCAAATTGTACAATGACCGAATTTCCTTCTTCACTTTGTCATTTTATTATAAGTCATGATCAAAAAACATTATATTAAAATTTAAATTTAATATAACGATTTAATAGAATCTCGCTTTTTATCCACGCCCTTAGTGTAGTGGTTACAACCTGTAGCTACCATTCTGGAGGTCCCGGGTTTAATTTCCCGGGGGATCAAAATATGTTTAATTTTTAAATTTTACATAACACAGTTTTCATTTTAATATTACGCTGGATTGATTATATTGCTTTCATATATCTAATGATCAGCTTAACATTGCATCAAATTGATGTAGTGCCCTATTCACTATAGTGTGCGAATGATGGTAGGTAAGAAGATCGTTTTTTTTGTCTCCCCGCATACACCCAAAGCCATCATCTTTGTAGATTGAACCAAATTAAAAAAAAACATCTTTGCAAGTTATTTTTTGGAGTTGACGTAAAACGCATGAACCGAAAAGTGCAAAGATTTTAATTCGAAATTTTCTTTTAGCATCCGGATGAAGCGAGTAAAAATAATGAAATTATATTTACGGATAAATATATACGCACATTGACTGCCAACGTTTAAACTAGAATTAACAGGCACCGTGGCGTAGTTTGTTAGAAGCTCGACCACGAAACTGGCGTCGCGGGTTCGATTCCCGCCAATTGCAAAATAAATTAAAGAAAAAATATTTTCAATTGGTCTTAGTGTTTGTGATGTATTTTTCACATTTATCTTCCCTAGCCTTATTATCCTACCTGCAGACGAGGCACAAAATATAAACGCTTTGCAGGTTATGTCTTTAAAAAAAAACACCACAAAAAAATGTTCGGGACAACGTACGGTATAGACACCAATCTTCCACACATAAAATGATATACAAGATGATGTTACTAACATCACAACTTAACTGTGACTCACTAGAGTCACAGTTAAAAGATTTACATTTGATAAGTAATCACTAACCCGATTCATATAAATAAGAAATTTAAAAAAATTAAAGCTCCTTTTAATCCACCCCAGTCCTTATGTTCAAAGTTTCACATCGAGATATTATTAGATTTAGAAGAATAATAGAACACAGTGTATTATATTACAGTAGTAACTGGTACACTTACATGAGTGTTAGCATGTAACATATCTTCTCATCATACGAATGACAAAGTAACACACAATACGCTAACTTTGTTAACGACTTATAAGTTTAATACGTCATGTCACACACTTCCATGTTCACTTGAAGACATGTGCTTTACTTACGACAAAGTTGTGCAAATTTTACTAGCTTTCATTATCAGTTTCTGTGAATAACTGCCTCGTAAAATACACTTTTATTGCGTCACTGAATTTCATTGTGCACTTTTATATCAGCACATTCTTACATTCTTAGTAAGTATATCCATGGCCTTTGGGATTTTTAGGGCAACCCATAGTGCAGGAAGTAAGAGGTCCTGACTGTTAAAAAGATGTTGTAAAGAAAAAACGCCTTGAAGAAATTTTCATGATCCCCTCGCTCTGCAGATTTTTTATTCTTGTACTGAAAATAAATAAAAATTCGAAATGTCAACCTTTTTCAAGGAAAATAAGACTTTTCAAATTTAAACACTTGTAAGTATTAGCCAATTCAGTTTTATTATATTTCACAATACTTGTTTCGAAAACTACAAATCGTAACAAATCTGGTAAAATAGAATAAAACTCAATTCACAAAGTTAATGCTAAATCAATAAATATAAGAAAAATATTTATTATAATTTTATTTCATAAATGCCACTTTTTCTTAAAACCTACAGTGACAAATATGTATTTTGATCCATTCAGCATCATGTTCAAATTCCATACGTAAAATTTAATCTCAATTTTAGACTTAATTTTTTTTACGGATTTTGATTTCGAGTAGAAATCATTTTATTATTATTCGACAAAGTTATTTTCCAGAATGAAAACGAACTTTACCTAACTGGTTTTCACGAAAATATGCCATTGTGGTAACGTATTCTGTTTGAAGCTTAAATTTAATTTAATCCCAGTTTCATATATTTCGCCCAATTAACGTATTATCAAAATATAATATAAAAAATAATATTGCTATAAAATCACGATAAACAAAGTCTTAAAATGGAATATTTCAAAGTTAGTTTGTTAAATATTTATTAAAAGAATGTTTTATTTTAATATTTTCACTCAAAAATAGGTAATAAGTTTATTTTTTCGATTTAATATCAAGTAGGATACTATTTCATTTAGTTTGTTAAAATTTCACTATATTTTAGAACAAAAAGAGAACAGAACAAATATTCCATTATTTTTACAAATAAAATTCAAATATATACTAATGTCATGAAAATAACTATATTTATCAGATTTAATCAACGCATACTTCCGTCATCCTTTAACATCCTTCAAAATCTGTCAACAACATTTTAAGGGTGTCAAATGGATATCCAAGATTGTTTTATATTCGTAATTAATGAATGGCGAAATAGGTATTTAAATTTATTAATGTCGAAATTTTTAAGCGAATTTGGATCATCCTAAAATTCAGGTATTTTCGTAGAATTTTCTAATAAAAGCCTTACTAAATAAACTCGTATAATGAGAAAATATACGAATAGCTTTAAGACTGTTATCTTTAAAATGAAGATTACGATCTGATGAAAATACAGAATTCTTTGGACGTTAATTAAATTAATTTGATTTCATTAATGAAGTGAACGGATAAAACTCCTTTTTGTCCATGATTTCGTTCCTGTCATTTAAATATTATGTTGAACTCCCATTTACCCTAATGGATTTTATCGTAGACACTTTTGACTGAATATTCATGAAATCTCTACAATTTTCACCCAATAATATATATTTCAAAGGATATAAAAATAACAACTATATATCATGTCTGATGATGTCGGTTACGACAAAATTCAGTCGCTAGTCAAATAAAATTATATTGGGAAAAAGGTAAATAGTTATTATTTTATTATATAAAATTCAGATCCACCAAGAAATTTTAGTTCAAAACAAAAATATCACAAAGAATTTATTTAAGCAATAATAAAATCAAGAATAAAAAAAAAACTAAAGTCATCACTATCGGTTCTAGCTCTCCAAAATTAATTTCAAGTAATACATACATACTACTAATATATATCCGCCCCCTATATGAAGCATATGGAGTCCACAAACTGCCTCCAGTATAAATATATTTATATATATATATATATATATATATATATATATATATATATATATATATATATATATATATATATATATATATATATATATATAATGTTACCCTTATTCCTAAGCATAAATAACAGCTGTCGTGGAACAAGTGAGCGTATTAATTAAGACAGAAACAGCAATTTATTAATATCATAAATTACAAGACTTCAAAATAAAAACCATTAATACCATGAGTATTTCAGCAATTTGCTACATATTTTTTTTCTCCATATTATTTTCTGAAATAATAATTTCAAAAATAAGGATCACCAAACACAGAACATATAATAGATAATGAACGCTTTTTCCGTCAGATTTTATTCTCTCCTTTCTCCCTCTTTATACTTTTAGTACTTTAGGCAATGCTAAGACGACTGGTATTGAGTAAGGCTGGAAGTTTGACAATTTATGCCGCTGTGGGGGTTGGCTTCTCTCCTCGGAATAATTTTCGGATGGAATGATATTCTAATTCCTACGCTATTTCTACCGAGTTCTAGAAAGCTCGATTGAACTGCATTAACCTCTTAGAATATTTAAATCAAACGGATAACGTAGATACTGTGAGATACGAAAGTCCCTTGACATTACGAGTTTAGTAGTATTTTTTATCAAATGATAAAATCAATATTCAAACTTCAATTATATCGCCGGTACGAATACATATTTTTCATTTTAACCATTATTTGACCCAATAGTATAAAGGGCAAAGTTTTTTTTTTAATGTTCAGTAATTTTTATTTATTTTATAATACATAGATACATTCAAATATACATATTCATTTCAAACATACATTTATTATATGTATTACGGCTCTTTAGGCATGGCCTGTGTTGAGCCGAATAATAACATGTTAATACAATTTTTATATTATTTTTTTATTTTTAATCATATATATTTATATATATATATATATATATATATATATATATATATATATATATATATATATATATATATATATATATATATATATATATATATATATATATATTTATTCATAAATATATATATATATATATATGTATATATATATATATATATATATATATATATATATATATATATATATATATACATATATATATATGTATATATATATGTATATATAACATACAGGAGATACAAAAATAATTTCCAGTATAAAGGTTTTTCTATAAGATATTACACCTGGACTTTAATTAATTCACTTTCTACCTTGTCCCTTCCAATGCTAAGCAACCATCGACGGACACTGTTCTTAAAGACCTGATCACTCCTGGAAATCTTAATGGTTCAATACATCGGATCAACGCGGTGTTATCTTAATTGTTACTTATTCAATGTCAATATAAGTAATCATGTATTTAATGTACCAGTCCAGAGTAATATGAAATAAATATTAATGTCAAGACTTTGTGACACATTTTTTTAAGCTTTATTTTTAATCACTTTTATTTTTGGTTCTTTTATCCTACTTTGTCATCTTCAGGGATGTATATGTACTTAACTTAAAATTGTGAAATATTCATAGTTAGGTGAGTAGATGTGATAGGGAATGGTTAATTAACTAAGGTTTGAAGTAAGGCAGGATGGAGGCATGGAGTTCTTATTACAATTATTTCTAGAAATTGGGAAACAAATCAAATATGAATATTTACTACTAAATATTTTAATTGGTTTTTAAAAATGTATAAATTATGATTAAATGTTTTTTTCAATACCTAAGTCTGAATTATTGTTTAAATGCTTTTTCAGTTCCTAAAGTGAGTTAACATTATTTGCTAATAAAAAAAATGGTACCGAAGGAGTGAAGAAAGAACAATTACACTCATTTATGAGGCGAATGAGGCGTTGGAAATAGAAGTAGTAGAAAATCTAGGATTATTTGGCATGATCAAGTATTTCAGATACTTGAAAGT
This sequence comes from Brachycentrus maculatus, assembly GCF_059751285.1. Lineage (NCBI taxonomy): Eukaryota > Metazoa > Arthropoda > Insecta > Trichoptera > Brachycentridae > Brachycentrus > Brachycentrus maculatus. The sequence goes on from NW_028280821.1 coordinate 617,572, forward strand.
AGTAAGGTTAGAAGTAGAGATAATCAACTGGTATGTATGAAAAAATTCATGAATGTGGAAAAGGCGACGATTGTTTGCAACGACAAATTTATGTGGCGTTCTACTTTCTCTGATTATCCTTTCGAAAAGCTGTGTGATGGTTGGTCACAATATACAATTACTTTTAAAATAAACACAAATTACAAAATATTATTATAATCATAAGGATATAATTATAATTCATGAGGAAATTATTCTAATAATTTTTACCTCTCTACCTTAAGTATCTAATGCACGTCCGATTTCAGATTTTGCAGCTGTCATTCAGAAGAGCAGTTAATAAATAGCGACCCTTACGGGGGTAGGTAGTTGGAGCACTCCAGTACCGGCACTTTGGCAATTCTTCATAAAACTTCTGAAAGTTCACTACTGAAGATTCGTAACTTATAATGCAGTGCAGTTAAACCGCCGAGAAAGGCAGCTTTGGCACTGCTGAGAGGATTTACAACCAACTTCATACAGCTGAGATTACGGATTTATAACGCCGTATTTAATAAGATTTTTCATAACGAAGATAGTGTATCACATTAATAAAATACAATATTCCACGATATAATGAAATATTTAGTATAAATAATATATAAATATGTATATATATATAAATATATATATATAAACATACATGTATATATATATAAACATCACCTTAGTGTTAGGTTTAACGAGTTTAGTTGCCAACCTTTTAGTCCCGGGTTTGATTCCCAAGAGGGGTCAAAATAAATATGTTTAATAAGTGTTTTTTCACTCTGAAGTTCATGGAATAATACCCTGGACTTAACATCCCTAAGGCTAACATCCCATTAATTTGAAGAACTGCCTTGTGCATCATTGGGTGCAGATAAGGATCAGTAGAGGTATTTATATGTATTTATCTGTATGCACATTAAAATGCTTTCTAATACTCTTTATATGGAAATTACGTTGTATCTACTTATTAAAAAAACGTTTCCGTCATCCTTAATACAGAAAAGATTGGTAAACAAATTGCAATAATTGATCCTCAATACTTTCTTTCTGACTACTATTTGCACCCAATGGTGCATAGGGCACTGAATCGTATATAAGCTGATATTTACTTGATCGTTAATTGCATAAAGGCAAGGTGATCAGTGTTTCGCTTCAGGTACCGATCCAGGTTATTATTAAATCATATCAAGTTAGAAAAACATTTTTTTGTTTCCCATGAAAATCGAACCCGAGACCTCCAGCATGGTAACTACGCGTTTTATCGAATATACCATAGATAGAAGCGGTCATAAAATTACCTAAATACTGACTCGATATAAATCGATTATTAAAAAAACGGGGAGTTGTTTTATTAAACGACGATTTTTCTTTTCTTTTCAAACACGTACATATTTATAAAATTGGTGTTTGATTTAGTACAAAAAATGAGCACTTTACATTTCAATTAATAAAAATTAAGTAAAGTAAAGTGTTTTATTAATGATGAAATAATAATAATGATAATGACGTTAAACTGACCCGAGTTTATTTTAAACCGTCTGTTAATTTCGGAATTGCTTTTATAATGATCTTAATTGGAGATAAAATTTTGAATGTTTTAATAATTCGCTAAAAATCGACAAACTGCCAATCCAACTTTGTATTTTCGAATATTTAAGCCACAGCTTTTAATTAAATATTGCTCCAATTTTCAAATAAAAAAAAAACATCCGCGAATATTATATTCACGTCAAGGATATTAATTTAACATTAATATTAAAATTAGAAGGGAAATAGGTCGCTGGAAAAGGCCTTGGGAAGAAATCTTTGGGTGAGTACCTAATATTTTTTGTTCTCCCGGAGGAAGCATTTTAAATTGTTCAATTAGATTAAAAGCATGCTTGAGAAATTTTATTAGTTTTTCTGCCATAATTTTCGTCCGTTTACCACAGGAAACGCAATTTCGTAGTACCATTTTTTCTACGAAGATATTTACGGAAGTACATATTTTATTATACCCATAAGCTATTTTTAGAAAGATGCATAACTTACGTATTTAGGGAACATAATTATTTTTATATGAAATACAAAGCCTAAAAATAGTAATTTTTGGTTTCTAGTTTAGTAGAGTAATTTTTTCACGAAAATATTTCTCCTTTTTCTTCCAACCCTTATCCGTACCAAGTGGTGCATAGGGCACTGCATCGTATTGACGAAGTATTATCTTGATCGTTACTTACTTCGTTAGGGGGGCAGTCCAGGGTAATATTTAATAAATATTATAGTATAAAATCACTACTATTTATTTTCTACCCCCGTGGGAATCGAACCCGGGACCTCCAGTACGGTAGCTAAACATGCTGATTATTACACCACGGAGGCGGAGTTTGAAGATATTTACGGAACGGAATTTTATTTTACTCATAAACATACTATGTAAAGAGAGATACATATACATATGTTAAGATAACATTAAGATAAAAATCCATTCAAAATCTAATTTTAACCCCAAAATATCTAATTTTTGGTATTTAGTATTTTTTTTCTATGAATGATTTACCAAACTTCATATTTTATTATACTTAAATAATAATTATACAAATATAGATGTGTATGTTTTTATGGAACAATTTTTATTTTTATTTGTGATTTAAACAACAAAAATTTGTTTGTTTTCGGAATCAAGTAAAGTTTAGAAAAAATTTTCAGCTAAGATATTTACTAAAACATTCATTTTATTATTCTTATAAACTATGTACAGAGAGAAACATAAGTATTTTAAATTAATTATAAAAATAAAATTAAAAAACTTTTTTTTTTAAATATTTTTGGATTACGATAACTTTTTATACAAAGATATTTACGGAAGTGAATATTTTATAATACTTACGAATCATTTTTAGAAAAACACATACATTTGTATTCAGAGAACATTATGAACTGCTTCCATCTTCAAATGTAATCGAAATATCAAATTTTCATTTTATTTTTGGCAGTTTCTTCTTGGATTAAGAGACATCAATCATACAAAACAATTTCATTATTCAAACAAACATATATCTATTAAACGTCATCGTATTTTCCAAGTAATATTATTGACTTATTGTAGTCTTGCTTGCGGCTCACCTCAATCATTATTGACATTAATAATTGGCCAATAAAAGCCAAACGTTTTCAAAAAAGAGGAAGGAAACAACAAAAAAAAATATTTCCCCATTAAAGCGTTAAAATTTATTCCTCATTTTAAAACAACCCTTTTTACCCAGTGGTATACTTTTACTTGACAAATTTTGATTTACTTTATCCGAAAAGCTTTGATCCGTAATCCTTTTCTCAACATACGGTAGTAAGACGAGGGTTGTGACGTCATGTGACACTTATATTATCCCGATACTAACTCGGTAAACCCTGGAGCCTATTTTGGAAAAGAAGAAATATCATATTTTAATATTATTATACTATTATTAGTTTGCCCTGGGCATGACGCTTATTACAAGCATTTCAATATCAACATATGACTGGATTGCGTATTTATCATATAAATGGGTGTGTAATTCGAGATTCTAAATATATTATCAAAAACGTTATACTGGTAATTTTTTGTCATAAAATTCAACCTTTGTTTTTATTTTTATAAACTCTTTGTACAAAAAAAAAATCGGTCAAATGACTTATTAAAACATTTTTTATAAAGGTTATGCATACAACAACAAAAAATTGCCTTGAATGAGACCAATTTTTTAGGTATTAAAATGTCTACTTCCGAAGTGTAATGGTTAGTTCGTTTGGCTACCATGCCGGAGGTTTGGGGTTAAGTTTTCAAAGGTTTAAATATATTTATATGAATTTTCTCTCTTATATTTATTTATCATTTTCCGTCTAGATGAAAAATGCACCATTTTTGATTTAGAAACTTTACTATTTATCACTGGAACCATTACTGTCCATCAATTCTTCCTCGGTTTACTTTACCTCTCACCTTACCTTTTTCTTTTCATCAATTTACATTTTGTTTTCATCAATTTACTGTTTTATTAATATGTTATTATTTACAAGCACCATCTGATTTCTCATATCTAACGGATGTTTCAAAAGATTCAAATTTTGACTCTCTACTAAGCATCAAGTCTATATTTGGTTGATAAAAAGATATTGTTGTAATACAATAAACCTACTTATATACATTTATTCAGTTCAAAAACATAAATTTTATAATATTTATCCACATAATAGATGAAAAAAAGGTAAATACTAAAATAATTTAAATATTAAGAAATACATAATTTTCAACATTTTTGGGTTCGTCCAAATCCCTGGTAAAAAGGTCTCTGCTAAATGACAGCTTGCTCAAAATACCCATAGATGGCTCCCGTGAACTCAAACATAAAGCGTCATGAGATTTATGATAAATTTATTTTTTCAATAATTTCATTAGTGTGGTTGTCAATCATGGTATAAATGGTGAATCTTACGCGTGTGTAAAGCGATCACTTAACCAGTCAATAGTAGGCCATAAGCCTTAAAATACTTTAACTTCCATATTCTTCTTCATCTTTATTGATAAGTTAAAATGCAAAAAATACCAAATTTCACTGGTGAATGGTTTAGACTCCATCAATCTTATCATTATTTCAAACTTATCATGACTTACCAGTATTGACTTAAAATCAGACAAATTATATTTCAATGCATCCCATATAAAATGTTGCATCCGATATCGCTTACTCCTTTCAAGAACGTCTAAAATAAAAAAAAAACTTGATTTTTCAGTAGAACGTTTTTAAAGTTTAAAAATATAACTAAAAATAAATTAAAAATAAATATAAAGCCACTTATTGAACTTTTTACTGTGCAACAGATCTTTTTAGGTAAAACCTGAAGGTTTTTTCTCCATTTGAAAAATATTTAGTATATTTAAAAAAATAATTAAACTATGCATTTTCTTCAAAATGCAAAAACCACATTTTCTGCCCTGTAGCGAGTAAATATTAAGTTAAAAATATGCCTCTTTTGCTGGGATATAGTACATTTTCTGGGCATTCCGAAAGCATGTACAATTGAAAATTGACGATTTTTGATTTATGACGTTCTTGAAAGGAGTGAGCGATATATTATAGTTCGACCATTAAAAAAAATATCGGATAACTGAATAACCGGATAATCGGAGTCGGACCGCTTATGTGATTGAACCGACATATTCAAAAAACAAAAAGTATAAATACATTTCCGACTCAGGAACCACTAAAGCAATACACAATTTCCGTTCAATCTTCTGTTAGTCAATCACGTTATGACATTTGACGTTTAATCCAGTGATCAGCGGAAGAACTTTTCTACGAGTAACTACGCCTGATGTTTTGTTGTTGTTGTTGCATGATATGTAATTTTTTTAAACTTGAACGTTTACGACGATAACTCTCTCCGAATTGTTATTTTATTTCAATTAAACTGTCTATCTAACTAACCCGCAGGGGTAGGTAGAGGGAATAGAATGCCTTAGCAATTTGTCCTTACACAATATTCACCTCTTCCACATTCATATAATAAAATACTTCATTGTGCCGATTTTTTCTCGGTCTTCCTCTGCTTCTATTGCCAACCACATTCGCCTCATAAATTTCTTTAACTATCCTCTATTTACCCAATCGATTCACATGCCCGAACCGTCCCATTCCCAGGGGGACTGAACATAAATACTAGTGATTTTACACTCTAATATTTATTTATTTATTAACCTTGGACTGGTCCCTGAAGCACAGGACTAATCACCTTACCATTATCTGTTAACGATCAAGATAACACTGCGTCAATACGATGCAGTGCCCTATGCACCATTTGGTATGGATAAGGGCTAGAAGAAGTTTTTTTTACCGATATATTTATATCAAACCTAATAAAATATTGTTATATGTACATATTTAGGACATTCGCAATGTATGTCACAACAGCAAACAAGGTTTTTTATTATTATTTTAAACAGTCAGTGGTTCAAGTTATCTGTTCCTGACATGATGCCAATTTGGACCTAATCGCTTTTAGGAAAGAACCCTTACAAGGTTCATTGAACTTCACTACACTTCAATGAACTGCAATGAACATACACTAATTTTGATGTTTCATTTTCTTTGGCGGAAAATGTTTTGCAGAAACATCGCTACTTTTAAATTTTAAACACGTATAACGGGACGAATTATTATTTGAAAACTGTTTTCAGATGATGATTCTTCAATATCTGTCATATTAATCATCCAAATTGATACATTTAAACGAAGGGAAAACATAAAAATAAATCTCTATGTTCAGACATTTGAAACGTACCCATTTTATTGGGTTGTTTTGCATATTTTTATCTAAAACGCGTTTATTTACTGCTCAGTTTACCGTTCGTGAGACCGGAAGCGGAAATTACCTCGTGCGTCCGGGAGCTTCCGGTGGTATTCTATTCGGGAACTTTTTCAAATTCGAAACATTATTCGTTTCCGAATGTGTGAGTACGGTACTATGTACTGATTTCCATTGAAAAATTGAAATTGGTATATTGACAAAGCGTTTTGAGGAAACAATGTTTTAGACAAAAAAAACTTTTATTTCATTTTCAAAAAGAGTTGACAGCTTTTCAATTCATGTAACTGCACCCATAAATAGAAATTTACTAATTGTATTTTCATGTAATTGAATTATTCTGTTTTTTTATATCGTGCTACTGTTTGAAGTTTTTGATGAAAACAGAACTCAGAAAAAGAGTAAATATATTTTGTTATATTGATATGAATATTTTTTAAAGCAATAAATAATCACTTACTTTTAAATGAATTTCATAATTTTTTTGATTAGAAAATAATAAAAATAGAATTACAAATTTTACTTATTAAACCTACAAAAAGCTCAATGTAACACTGAAGTCAGTTCTAACCTAACCTAACCCAACCTAAAATATTTCAACAATTATTGTAGTTGTGATAACTTCTCACTAGTTCAAGAAATAGGGTCAGTTGTATTGTTATTCAAAAGCACAAGTCAATGCGTACTTTTTACAAAAGCTGAATTTTTTAATTTATTCGATAATCGTTTTGAAAGTTCACTTCAAACATCAAAAGAATACTGTCATTTTATTGTATTACGCACACACTCACACATACACACACACATACACAAACATACATATATATACATATATATAAATATATATATAAATATATGTATATATATATATATATATATATATATATATATATATATATATATATATATACATATATATATATATTTATATATGTATATATATATATATATATATATATATATATATATATATATATATATATATATATATATATATATATATATATATATATATATATATATATATATATATATATATATATATATATATATATATATATATATATATATATATATATATATATATATATGTATATATAAATTTGCAAACACATACCATATGAACCTTAGAAATATGCACGCTTTAGCTCATGGTCTACACATTTAATAATTACGCTAATTTATGGATGGTTTAAAGTAACTAGTAAAAATTTATTGTAAATAAATCTTCGGTTTTTGTATTAAATTATTTAACAAGAAAATTTAAAAATAAGTTTAATTTTCATAACGATACAATAACTTTGTTTAAAAAAAGATTAATCATATAGATTAGAAAGAAACTAGAAACGATTTATAGTTTGTAGGTACAAAAGAAATCATATTTCATTGAGACCTAAATAAATATTTTTACACTATCAAAATTCTGAAACTCATAATAAATAAACCTTTAAATATCAGAGGCAGGCTTTAAATTTAATTTTTAAACGTACTAATTTTTTTTTTAAAAAAACAAAGAAAATTCACTGTTGTACTCACACGAACTACAATTTAATAACAATAAATCAGTCTCTAGGTCTGGAGTGTATTCAGTAGAAACGCAACAAAGCGATAAAAGAGTGTTTAAACATTGTTACTAATGCACTGCGCACGAATTGCTCAGCACCTTTATTTATTTCGTGTTTTTCAGGCACCAACCTGAAAGCTAGACAAGTTAAATTTCAGTTGAGTCACGTAAATCCACGTTGTTCCAATGGCCGACTTTAAATTCCGTATATCTGGCTGTAAAGCAAATTTCCCACTCGACGCTAGCCCCGACGCCGACGCCTTCGGAATCAGCGCCGATTCTTCGAGCGTCCGAACCTCTAAGAGAGGATCCACTGTCCTAATGCCGACAGTACGTGAGCTTGCATAACATAGCATCTACTTGGGCTTGTTTATATAAAAATATAAGTTTTACAGTTTTAGCTTTTATGTGTATATATTGTAATTAGTTATTAAAATTTCTTAATGATTCAAATTTCATCATAACTTACGAAAAAAAAGCATATTTATTTTAAAATTAATTTACTTTACAAAATTGTGTAAAGATAAACGGCATTTATTTAAAGGTAAATATAATATGTTTCGTTACATGAAAAATTAAACGCTTTAATTTTCATGCATTAATTTAGTTGACTGGACTTTTGGAAAGTCAGAATATAAGGCATGCATAGACCAATCATGACGTATGCGGTGGAGACAAGCGCCGACACAATCTGAACCAAAAACCTAACCAGAACATAAAAATAAAGTCTCAAGGGTTATGACAGAGAAAACGCTCAGAAATAGAATATGAAACGAAGATATTAAGTGGACATGTGGGACTGAAGACATCGTACAATAAAGTACAGAAAGAAGAAGATTTTGAAGAGACCATGTCGAGAGAATGGGTGAATCAAGGATCCTATACATTGCGGCTAACGAGATACTACCGAGTCACCGCCTTTCCGGTAGACTACCGAAGAGATTAAAAGATAGAAGGGAGTCATCACAAAAGAAGCCACTTTCTTGAAAAAAAAATTTGAGTAGTGTGGTTTTCAATAATGGGTAGAATTGGTGAATGTTACACGTGTGTGAAGTGATCACTTAAACCAGCCTATGACGGTCGTCAGCCCTGTAAATGCCCAGACTTCCATAGTCTTCTTCATCTTTGATGAGATATCAAAAAATAATATAATAATTATTTATTTCACAAAAAAAGAATGAATACAAAACATATTTTTTCGGTTATTATTATTTGTTAAACAGATCATAAAACCACAAAGTAAGAGAATGAAATAACACATTACTGCTTATACCACTACAACACCTTTCTCTCAATTGAGCTCACTCAATACTTTCTGAAGTTCACTTATTCCGCCATTAAATACCCAAGTAGACTACCATTCCGGCGTTAATGAAAAACAAACAACCCCAGCACTTCCCAGAAATGGTGTACTATTATTTATCGAAGAAATAGATTATAAACTGAATGGATATAAAATATCGTTACAGGGCTGAAATAACAAACTCCACTTGTATCGTTTTGCAGTAAATAGCAGAACGGAAAATCTGCCTGGAAATTCTATTAGATACTATAATAAAGACTTTATAGGTTTATCGCTTAGTAAAGGAGAGTAATAGCTTTTTCATATTTTTTGCTACCTTTAGTATCAAAACCTGACACATCCATTTTTGGACGTAAGTTATTAATAACTTTAATTTTGAGGGATGTAAAATGTGAAATAACCTTTTTTGTATATTAAAAGCATTGTTAAGTTTATGGTACGGTAATATAACACTCTCCTTATCATTTATGGTTCACTTTGTGTAATATCACTTTAAAGTGGTATTACACAAAGTGAACGATGAATGATAAGGATAGTGTTTCACGTAATAAGCCACTGAAATCTAAAGCTTGACTGCAAATTTGGTCAATCCAAAAACATAAACTATTTTAGTGAATTTTTCGTTGTTAAGATATTTGTGTTCTTATTATAAACACAAATATTTACACTATTTTTTTACATTTAAGCGGCTAAATGCTTTTTTTAAATCGTGTGTTTTTGTTTATTTCAAATCTCAATGTCAACTTTTTATTATTAATGTACAATACATTTCCAATAATGATTTTTTTATTTGGGTAAGGATACGATAGTATAGAATATTCCCATAAAATCTACAAACTCAGCGGAACCATTTTAAACGATATTAGACCCGACTAATTTAGAGAAAAGTGAATTCAGTTTATTGATTACATAGGAGCACGGAAGGGCCGTGTTTAAGTAAGTGAAACTTTGAAATTGGTCTTTTCTTTTAAAAAGTCGCATAATTTATTTCCCTTTGTTCGAAGTAAATCGCATTATGCTGTTTGAGAGTCGGATAAATCACTTAAATTTCCATCGCGTATCTTCGATGATAAATGAATTTTAAAAGACATTTTCCACTTGGACATAGCGACGAAGAATTTCAATGAGGTTTAAATACATATTATTCTACGAATGAATAATATTACTGAAAATATTGGTGCCTCAAATTTAAATCCGATCTTAAATTATTGAGAATCGTTAACCACATTTTTATCAAAATGGATACTAAAGAATTTATTACAAATCGATTTGATTGATAAAGTTTTCAATTCTTAGTTCATAGTAAAATTTTAGTTTTTTTAATAAAAAAAAATACTACAAATGATTTGAAGCTTCTTAATTATACTTTTTCTTGTCACAAATGGGTAGAAATGGTGAATGTTACACGTGTGTGAAGTGATTACTATTGACACTTAAACCCGCCTATGATAGTCGTCAGCCGCGTAAATGCCCAGACGTCCATATTCTTCATCATCTTTAATGAAATGTGAAAAAATAATATGAAAAATAACACCTATAATTGGAGATAATCCAGATTTGTGAACAAGTATTTGGACAGACTCAAAATGTTGTAAATGAATTCAGTGTTTGCTTCACATAATGAATGTTGAAATGTAAATTTCTTAAGCTGTAATATCATTTCGATTTGAAACATCGTTTCTCACTTGAAAGGAGGCCCTAATGAACTCACCTTATGAGAGAATTTTAATCATAGGCTTTAGAATATTTTATTAAACATATCTCTAATTGTGTTTCGGCTGTGATTTCCGTCTCAATACCGCGTAAAAGGTTTTAATTTCCTTTTACCGCTTTATAAATTGAAAATCCTCCTCTTAAGGGTTTTACCTCAGAAGATCTTGAATAAAACATTTACTTTCTGTAGTCGTCACTTTTCTGTAATCGTCTCAAATAACTCAAAAGATTCTCTGTTACTAACTCGTTAATCCTTTTTAATTATAACTTTAAATTAATTTATTTTTAATAAAATCAGTTTATTTTTTCAAATGACGTCAATGAAAATTCCGTATTTTACATTAAAAGAAATAATTGACTTGTAAAAAAAACACATGTTTTTTATATTATTTTTTGACATCTCATCAAAGAAAACTTTGTTTCTATACATTTAAATATATAAACATTTTTTGAGATATGATTTTTAACATTCATTTTTTTTCTTTGCTCATATATATCAAATGTTTTATTATACATTTATTAAATTTATTTATTTATTTTAAATTTAGAATCTATTTTATTTTATTTTCTCCTTAATTAAGTATAACACGATAAAAAAAGTACCTCTCCAAGCACAAAAATAAAATATTTTTAATTAAGTGGAAATTCCTGGATGGTAAATTTACGTTTTATAATTTTTATAAAAATATTTAAACAATGGTTGAAATATATATTTACCAATTTTAAATGAACTATCCACCTATCTCAAATAATCATTACTATCTAATGAGCTATATGCCAATCATACTGACATAGCAGTGGCGTGCACAGAGAATTAATAAGAGTAGGCAGTAAAGGTAGGTAATAAGGTATTCTAGCACTACATACTAGGGTAGGCAGTAGAGGTAGGTAATAAGGTAAGCTAGGTACTACTCTCCGTCATCCGCCTCTGTGATGTAATGGTCAGCGTGTTTAGCTACCATGCTGGAGGTCCCGGGTTCGATTCCCAGGGGGGTGAAAATAAATATTAGTGATTTTACACTGTAATATTTATTTAATATTACTCTGGACTGGTTCCTGAAGCGCAAGAGTGATCACCTTACCTTCATGTAAGAAATTATCAAAATGACACTGCGTCAATTCGATGCAGTGCCCTGTGCACCATTGGGTGCGGATAAGGGTTATAAGTAAAGGTACTACTTAGTAAGGTAGGGTAAGTACTGGTTGCGTTTTTATATCACGCGGATGGGTTAGGATAGGCACTGCTTTCCTGCCTATAGGGAATACACGCCCCTGCTTATTATATCGCTCACTGCTTTCAAGAACGTCATAAATCAAAAATTTAGAATTTTCAGTTTTGCATGTTTTCGGAATGCCCAGAAAATGTACTATATCCCAGAAAAAGTGGCATATTTTTAACATAATATTTACCCGCTACAGGGCAAATGTGTTGTTTTTGCATTTTGAAGAAAAGGTATTTTTTAATTATTTTTTTAAATGTATTAAATATTTTTCAAATGGAGAAATAACCTTCAGGTTTCACCTAAAAAGATCTGTTACACAGTAAAAAGTTCAGTAAGTGGCTTGATATTTATTTTTATTACATTGTATTATATTTCAAAACTTTAAAAACGTTCTACTGAAAAATCAAGTTTTTTGATTTATGACGTTATTGAAAGGAGTGAGCGATATGTTTAATTTTTCTTACAGTTTTCGACCAACATTGAACAAATGAATAGAACGAAGTCATAATTCTCAAAGAAACTGATCTATGCTATCATCGCCCTATCATTGTTGACGTATTTATCTGTCTATTATAAAACGAATTTATTTGTTTTCTTAGCCATATTTTCATGGACACTTTCACGATAACAAAAGACTTTAAGAAACTTTGTAAATAAATACGACTGGGAGAACAATGATTTATCCAATTCCATGGCGTGCATTTTCTTCCCCATTGTTCCACAAAATGGCGTTTCAGATATTCAATTCACACTTATTATTTTGTTTTGTTGGTGAATCTGCGGTATGTTTTGTGGCTTTTATCTCGCAGTCACCGCTAATTACCCTATTGTGCGCGATTCCGACTGTTTAAACCTTCTGAGCACGGGAACGTTGACAATAGAACCAAATTGTCATTTTCCGAAGATGGAAAAACTCAAGTTTTGTACTAAACTTTTTACCGGTAGGGCTCACCTTCGGGCAACTCACTGGAGTTTTGAAATATTTGGAAATATTTAAATGATATTATTTATTTAAAAAAATATATCTTCTTTGCTTTTAACCACTATTTTAATAGTACTTCTATTTAACCGGTTTCGACAAGAACCTTGTCATCTTCGGGGATAGATATGTACATTTCTATCCCTGAAGATATCAAGATTCTCGCCGAAACTGGTTGGAGAAAAGAGCAAAAAAAATTATTAAAAACAAAATTGTAGATTTATTTTATAAAGTTTTATTAATGTGCCACAAATTATTTGGGGAAAATATTCAAGAAAAAAATCTGTTTTTATGGAAACGTTCTTCAGTAACCTTAACAAATAAAAATAAGAATGTTCGTTTGCTAAAAATATTATATTTCCTACAGTTATTCACAGATTGCATTGAAAATTCGACACAACGTTGCTCTTAAATACGCGCGTGTTTCAATATATAATATATGTGACAAGTGATTTTACTTGTGGCAGAAAAAAACATGCTTTATTTACCGATTACTTTGAACTTTACACTTTACACTTGAACACGCGCGTGTTTTAATATGTACATATATCTGTGATAGATCTTAAGGGGATTTAAGATTTTGAACAAACGAACATCTTTTATTTGTTGTTTCGGCATTAATATTAAGGCATTAGTTTACACTCGAACCCGTAGATGGAAGCATCTGTAGCTTTCGAAACTATTCGTTACAATATAATACTCAAGAGATAAAAAACAAGTGATATTTTATAATTAATTTACTTTTATTTTTATTTGTGTAAAATCTGATAAAGGCATAATTAAAGACGGTTAAAAAGTAACGAGGTAGCCTTGTTTTTAATTTCAGATTTAGAGTTTCTCGGCTGGTAAAAAATATAGTCTTGGACGGAAGTTTGTATTACATGAGGAAAACTCAAAGCTGTGGCAGTATTAATGAAAAGTTTTCCACTATGACACAGCACTTTCCTTAGAACAGCGTTAGTTACTCCGAAGCTCTTATCACTATGCATTAATTAAAGTTTAGCGAAATAGCTCCAGGAGCCTCCATCCTTCACAAGAGGCGATGCGCGATGGATAAAATGAGAAACAAGGTAAAATTTTCATTCAAAATGTATGATTATGAACCTTTAAAGACAGGGCGTTTTTCGAAAAATAATTCAAAAGCTTTTCTCGTTATTTAAAAACCGGTGGAGAAAACTCTGATTTATTAACAAGTATTTGGATGCACTCAAATGTTAATCACATATAACGCTTTGAACAAATCATCATTATTCCCATAATCACGGAAAGAATGATATAATTTATGAATGTTCATCATTTATTGTTTTGGCATTAACTGTGTGGTAATATATGTTACAATGATTAAAGAAAACACTTCGTTTTTTACCACTTGAGTTTTATTATAGACTACATGTTTCAGAAGTTGAAATTCCATCATTCAGGTCTGTATAATATGTTATTATACCGACCTGATGGTGGAAGTTTAACTTCTGAAACATGTAGTCTATAATAAAACTCAAATGGTAAAAAACGAAGTGTTTTCTTTAATCAATGTTCATCATGTTTTTATTTATTGTTTCGGCATTAACTTTGTGGTAAGAGATGTTACAATGATTAAAGAAAACACTTGTTTTTTACCACTAAAACAAGTGTTTTTTTTAATCATTCATCATGTTTAATCAAAAGAATGTTTGAATAAAATAATATAATTACTCGTGTTAAGTATTTTTTAATAATCAACATGTCATTGCACAAAGTTAATGCCGATTTATTAAACAATATAAAAATATGTACAATATTAACACGTTTAGTTTCTTATTTTTCCTTTTATTATTAAATAAAATCAAAAATAAGAATAAATCATTATTTCCGTGATCATGGGAATAACGAATAGTTCACAGCATTTTGTGATCAACATTTTGAGTGTGTTCAAATACTTCTTAACAAATTTGGATTTTCTCCACTTCGGAGATATTTTGTTTATTTTTGACATCTCACACAATTATTTGGACACACTCAAAATGTTATATAACTGATCAAGTTATAAGCTGCGTAAAAAAAATGTTTTCAGGCATTTAACATTATGTTAAAATAATATTGGGTTCAGATCTTGCATGAATCCAAATAAAAAAGCCTCAGCTTAATAAAAAACTTTCTCAATCCAACATAGATGTTTGTTGTTAAATATTATATACTGTGTCATAAGATTGTTGATTGTTGAACTAGGAGTCCCAAAATCTTGAGTAGTGTGGTTGTCAGTCATCGGTAGGATTATGCATATTACACATATATAAAGCGATAATTTAACCAGCCTATGACAGGTCATAAACCGTGTATATACACAGACTTCCAAATTCTAATTCATCTTTGTTGAGATGTCAAAGCAAATTTTCAATATCCATCGTTTGTTGCGTTGATTAACGGTGTCCGTATTAAAGGATTAAGGTTTCACTTTTCAAAAAAGGGATATTTTTCTTGTAATTTTTTTTCCTTTTTTTATATTTCAATAAATATATCGACGGCCTCTACGTAAAGTACTCTATCTGCAAATCTGTTTCTTTACAGAAGAGAGCTTAGAAGATTTTTTCAACTTTTTTTTTTATTAATAATTAACGGTTAAATCTGAAATTTTAAACAAGTATTAAACATTAAAAATAATGGATTAAATCTATTTAAAAATTTATGCTTAATCAAAATTAAGTAGTAAGCGATATAGGAGTTCAGTTCACTTCGAAAATTTGATGTAGATGGCGTCTTATACGCTTGAAAACTAGTATTTTTTTTGTTTATGTTTGTAGATAACGGTCAGTTGATAACATATAACAAATATCTCAAAATTGACGAAAATGTAGTTAGAGCACTTTACGTAGGGCACGTCGATGTGTATTGTTTTATTTTTCTGTCATAAAAATCTAAACTCATTCTTAAAAAATGTAAAAATACACTTGTTTAGTACGGAACGAAATATTTGTGTGTACGTAAAGACAAAGGTATATACATATAGTATCCTGTGTGACCGCCTTCATAAATAAAGATAAATCCATGATTTGATATGACCATAATCACAATCACGCCTAACAAATAGTCTGCCCTAATAGCCGCCTATCTCCAGCCGTCTGCCGCCCTCCGCCTAGTACCGCCCTGTGATTGATAAGGGTCGGCTAACTGATTACTCTATTCTACCGCCCTACGCAACATAAACTCGTATAAGTTCATTATTCACGAAAGAAAAGTGAAAAATTCACGAATTATTTACGCTTGTACTTTACACGTTTTTTCATTTGTTCCAACAACATTGAGATTTCCGATTTTCTAATAAATAATTCAAATAATTTACTGGAGATCGTATTTTTTTACATTTTTTTATTTCAATAACTAACTGTACAGAACGTGGACGGTTGAAAAAGACTTGGTACGATCAGATCCATCAGAACTTAAAATCTGGTGGTGTCAAAAGTCTGCGTAATCGGAAGGCATATGGTATATGACTAGATGTATGGATGTGAAGGAAGTGAGGAGTGTATGTCAGGACAGAAGAGTGAGGTATTCCATTCTCTCTGTCTACCCCTGCGGGGAAACGGGGTGATAGTAGTAGTAGTAATTGTTCATTAAAAAAATCTTACCCCTGAAACGATCAATATTTTGTTTTGATATTCACAAATTTCCGAAAGATAATATCTACTGAAGTAGAATTTATATTTTTTATATTACGATATGTAACCAGCCACGCATTGCTGTGGCTAAGCCTAGTTAAATAGAAAGAAATAAAAGACATATCGCTTATTTTTATATATTTAATTTCACAATACATATCGCTCACTCCACTCAAAAACGTCATAAATAAAAAATTGTCAATTTTCAGTTGTGCATGTTTTCGGAATGCCCAGAAAATGTTCTATATGCCAGCAAAAGAGGCATATTTTAACTTAATATTTACCCTCTACAAGGCAGAAAGTGTTGATTTTGTATTTTGAAGAAAAAATATTGTTTTATTTTTTTTTAAATATACTAATAGTGTTGTTTTGCATTTTGAAGAAAAAAAAACTTAAAAAACGTTCTCCTGAAAAATCAAGTTTTTTGATTTATGACGTTCTTGAAAGGAGTGAGCGATATGGGTTAACAATATTTTAGCGCCTATCAAGAAACATGTTGTTTGCACGAACAATGTTTAGTGATGCATGTGTTGATGTTACGATCAACACATGGTACTACCAGTGCGGTCGTTAAAAGTTTTTTTTTAAACATGTTTTTACCTGTCACAGATAGAAATACCTGTCGCAGTATGAAAATATACACAAGCATATTCAATATCTCAAAGCATTCAATGAATAACTTACAGAAATTAAAGATAAAAATACGTACATCAAACGCAATACTGCGTAAAAACTTCAAGTGAATCGTCTAATAACTTGAAGAAATTTGGACATACTAAAATTTACACTTTTATCGATATTGATTTGATGTACGAAATACATTTTTAATTTTTTTTTCTAAGGTTATGTGAAAATTTTAAGAGACATCTTTAATGAGGTATGAGTAAATAATTATAGGTGTGTAGAAATATTTCAATATCGATACCAAATTCAACCCTTCAGGAAACAGCTTTGATTTATTTTTTAATTTATACCTTACAATATATAAATATATAAAAACATAAATAAAAATCAACATTTTTATACAGATTTAGAAGAAAATTATATTCATATTGTTCAATCAGTTCATTTTATCATCATCAGTCTTATTACGCTGGAGAAAACAATATATTTCCCGACTAAGAAATCTTTTAGAAACATAATACCTATCTTAGAAATCCTCGTGTTCCAATTATTCCTTGTTTTGGTTAATGATTTTCCGAGAAAATCTCTGTTAATGTACCTAATTTTCCTTCTTAGTGAATGAAAACTAAAGGATATATCTATCTATTAATGGGCTTACCTTCACGCCATGAATTTGTGAGAGAATCCATTTATTTGGCAAAGTAATGCTTTACTTAATCTACCTATATGAAAACTCAATTAAGACATTTATTCAAGGGGCTTTACAAACTAAATATTTTTTTCTTAATAATTCTTACTCTTCTTAATTAAATACAGTGTTTATTTTATTTATTATTTCTCTTTATTAAAACCGTGAAGTAAAATGTACAGGCCTCCAAGATAATATGGATGATACATTTGATAAACTAAAATAAAACAATTAAAATAAGAATATAGCATTTAAATGATAAATTATTATTAATTTCAGCATTCACTTTGTGGTAAGATATGATAAAATTGTAAAAGAAAAACCCTTTTTTTAGCATATGAGTTATATTTATTTTATTTTAACGACTAGTTCCGGAAGCTATGCTTTCGTCTCCAGGTTTAATTATAAACATATATTTATTTTTATATTTAAACCTGAGGATTAAAAGTGATAGAGAACAAGTGTTTTTGTATTACAATTTGTAAACGATAACATTTTACTATAAACAATGAAGCAATAAATTTAAGATTTGTGTGTATTCTTGTATTTTTTAAATTATTAAATGGTACCCAATGGTGCATAGGGCACTGCATGGTTATGAGGCTATATTTTTTTATCGTTTCTTACATGAAAGCAATGTGATCATTTCTGGGCATCAGATATGGTCAGCAGCAATGAATATTTGAGGTAAATCGCAAATATTTAATTTTGACCCCTGAAAAACGAAGCCTAGAGAACGGTAGCTAAACGCGCTAACCACTACACAACAACATACAAACAAACATATACACACACAGATAATATTATGTCAAGCAATTGTTTGATATTGTCATAAGTATGTGATTTCCGATTCTAAGTGGACGGTTTCTTAGTTGTATCACTGCTAGCTTCATGGGGTTCAGTAAATCTAATATCATTGATACTGGAAGTTAGTAAAGCACAAGTAAATACCCTTGGCTTTTGAAAGGTCTGCCGCAATGGTGAGATATCAGTAGTGGTAGAACCTACAGTTACATACACACATAGCCATCTGTTTGGCGCACAGTGTAAACTAATTAAATCCCAACTTGCAGCTTCTCAGTTCTATTCCCATTGAGAAGTTACAAGCGATAACCCATTTATTCTGACAATACTTCGACATTCTTAAAACAAGTCCAATTTATAATTGACTGTAACAAACAATTTAACAGCTTGCAATCGTGTTCTGTCGTCGCAATGTTCTAGGCTTTTTAACGGTATTCCAAATACTTTATTTATTGTGTACGTGAGTATAAGCATAAATGTTCATTTTTTATTGTTCTTTAAGCCAAAAGAAGGCAACAATTTAAGTATTCAATAAATTTAATTAAGTGATATGGTTGGTTTACTTACCACTGTAAATTAACACAATTTACTAAAAAATGTTTTAAGAGACACGAATATTCTGTATGAATTTATATCTTTGTTTTGACTTATGGAATAAATACATGATTGCATTTTAAAAATCATCTCGAATAATATTTTTCCTAATTTTAACAATAAAAAATTTTCCAGCCAGTTTTAAGGCGTGAAATCTTCATGAACTCCCTTCTGAGTTGATAGGTGGGAAGATTAGATCGGAGTACAGCTTTAGATAAAACGACAAACTTTATGCGCACTTATATATATAGGAAAACGATATGGAATGATCGGGGGCTGAAAGTTTTTAAAACGTTTGCTTAAAAATAAATTCAGATAACGCGAGCATTTCCAAGTTTTGCACAAACTTAAGCGAGTTCTAGAAGAGTGACGTGGCGGGGAGGGGTTTTGTCGTCACAATTGAAAAATTGGGAAAGAAGCAAATGAAAAAATGTATTAAATTCGAGGATTTGTTTCTGTCTCATATTAAGAAAGTTTTGCGGCCAATGACAAAGATGGGGTGTTCGGAGAAAGCAATTTATTTCAATAGACTTTTTGTCTCAAACTTTGAAAGAGATTTGCCACTTTAAAGTCCCGATTTTCTGATAACTGTGACCTGGGAAACTTAGAGGAATGAGTAGACAATACCTCGAGGGTAGATTTGTATTTTTGAATTACAAAGTTACGCTAGTTTACAATCGTTCTATGTCCAATGAGCAAAAGAAAAGAGCGAAAGGATATATTCGATATTAATTAATTAATAAACTTTTTCGATCTACTTGTCTATATATATTATTTATGTGTGCTGATGTCATATGGATGATGGATAAAATACCAACGAAAGCATATTTTTCCACAGCGTCTTTAGTATAAATGTGACGGTATGACATCGCACCCATTTTCGTTTATCAAAGAAGTCACCATCATTAAAAATCTGTATTTCTAAAAGTATTTCATTTTATAACACTGAAATAACAGGCCCCAGGTTATATTTCAGGGTATTTTTTTTAACAATAATAATTTAATATAAAGGAAAGATTAAGGATCTTACTTTTATGTTATTAATTAACAAAGGAACGTTGCATTCTATTTTGAAATGCTCTATGTACAATTGATTGTAAACAATGAAAAATAATCAAACAAATATATTTCTGAGCAAAAAAATATATATCATAGGTTTCTAAATTTGAGATGAAATATTTATCGTTGATGATCCGTAGGGTAAATTATTCAGATTTTGATAAATAAATTATAATTGTTTGTAATAATAATACAAATAATGCATCAAAATAAAAACAAATACTACAACAATAAAAAATACAACGAAGTTTCTATCGCGCTTTTGCAGTGGATTGCACGAAGTTTGGTATTTTATTTGAGGTGAATACAAAACTTAAGAGACAGATCGGAAGTAGGAAGGTAGGTTTTGTGCGTAAGCTGTATTTAAATCACTATTGATTCCCTTACAGAAGGGGACGTAGTGGGTGGATGAGGGGTTGGAGGAGGTCCCATTTCGCTGGGTATATTAGTTTAAATGCGCACAATTGGATAATGTTGGGTCGGGCCGGTTGCCCCGGTTTGTTTCGCGTCGAAAAGGGAAAAAAAACTAATTGAAATATTTCAAACGGGCTTTTTTAATATCGGCCGGGTATGTTTGATGAAGTATTCCATGTTGCTGAAGAA
This sequence comes from Brachycentrus maculatus, assembly GCF_059751285.1. Classification (NCBI taxonomy): domain Eukaryota; kingdom Metazoa; phylum Arthropoda; class Insecta; order Trichoptera; family Brachycentridae; genus Brachycentrus; species Brachycentrus maculatus. The sequence goes on from NW_028280821.1 coordinate 638,685, forward strand.
TTTCACTGAAACGTTTTATCCTGAAGAGTTGAAATAGTTTAGAGGAGTATGACATTTAGGCTGTTTTAATATGTACATTTTTTTAAACTTTTTTAAAAGGCGCAATGAAAATAAAACTGAGATTTTAGGAATTGTTTACTATGTTTGGAGTTATTTATTAATGATTTTATTTTGAAATAAATCAATGAACAATTTTTTTTAATAATAAAATAAAACCGCCATACTGCAGTATCTTGAATGATCTCTCGCCAGGGCAATCAGATCTTAGGCTCGTTTTACTCCAATTTAGTTTTGGATCCAGGACTGTCAATACTTGTTCTGCCCTCCAATTCTTCAGGAAATAATGACGGGGGACGTCATTATTTCCTGAAGAAGAAGTTGGTGTCCCATGATGTATACCAAGCATTCAACTTTCCCTCATTCATTGATTTAGATAAGACATTTTTATGACTGTACCAAGTAAAAAAAATATTTTTTTTAGTGATGATTTTCTATTTATTTTTTGACAACATTTTTTAAAAATCTTTTTGTACCTCTCCACGTTGAAGCTTGCCAATTATCATCATATTCCTTCTTTACGGTAGGTTTAGTGAGAGTCCAGTTTTTAGAAAAACAAAAAACACTGAACAAATGTAGCACCTTACTTCATACGAAGAATATATTAAAACGTTCATATCATATTTATTTACGTAAAATGTTCAACAATTAAATTATCTAATAATCGAATTATTTAAAAATCTGTTTATAATAAGACCCGAAGATGGAAGCGTCTGTAGCTTCTGAAACTAGCCGTTAAAATAAATATAACTAAAATTGTAAAAAACCATTGTTTTTATTTACAATTTAAAAATCGAATAGTTTATTATGAGATTAATAAATACCTAGATAACTTTTGGAACATCCTATATAAAGTGTATTTCGAATTCATTTCCATATTTAAGTTTGGAGAATATTTTTAATTTTGTTCTAATAGGGGATGAAATCCGTACAAATATTTGACTATGCAGTCATGAGTCTATTTAATATTTAGTTTACCTTAGCATTTTGTGTAAATGTATTGAATAAGAGCATTATAATGAATGAAGCTTTACGCTTTAAGGAACAAGGCATTTCACTTGCAAGATCAGCTTTTCTCCGTCTCTATTGTTCTCAAAGAAAGTGCATTATTGCGATTGCAACTCATGTATTCTGTTCGTTGCATTTCCAGTGCATTATTAGAATTGTCTCTTGCAAAATATTTTCCAGATGATGTGAGTACTTTTGTGAGTCGACCGTTTATTTCCGTACATTGTTAAAAATGCTATACACGTCATATTCTCAAAATGGCCTCCGGAAAATAATTTATTTTTTTAATTCCATTTCTTTTTTAATATGTTTAGTGCCTCTTTTTACATATTTTATAATTTTTATATTTTTAAAAATACAATCATTCAAATTTACAATAACCTATATTTTTATTAATTAAGATAAAAAATATTTCTGTTATTTTTATTTTGATATTCTACCCTCCAATTAAGACGATTCTCTTCAATAAACAATCTCAGATTAACTGAAGGGTCCAATATCATATTAATTAATAATGAGTAGAGCATATTATTTTTAAACACGTGTGTTAATTCAATTTGATTTTTTTTTACTTAAAAATATGAATAAATAAGTATTTTTAAATAAAATATATAACCCTTATCTGCACCCCAATGGTGCATAGGGCACTGCTTCATATAAACGCAGTGTTATCTTGATCGTTTGCACATGTAGGAAAAGTGATCAGCCCCCCGCTTCAGGTACCAGTCCAGGGTAATATTGAATAAATATTACAGTGAAAAAATCACTTGACCCCCCCCTGGGAATCGAACCCGGGACCTCCAGAACGGTAGCCGAGCGTGCTGACCATTACACTACGGAGGCGGAAATAAGTATTTTACTATCTTAAATATGTATTTTTTTACAACCCAGATAAAATATATTCTGTTATCCCGTAAAGTCACTTTTATTTTCCTTAACAAAGTATTTTGTAATGCAGGGTTAAGGGTAGTAAACAAGCCACCCTTTTTGAATATATCATTATTCCCTACACTTTAAATTTTGGATACTAAGGGATATAAACGCATTCGCTGGCATTGCACCTAACGTGATTGAAATACTATTCCCTGTATTCATAGTCCGTTTCTTAAAACACCCCTATATTTATATGGCTTCGTTTTAACGTATTTGTCCTCATTCATTTATTTTCCTGAATTTGTATGCATCTATTTGATAAAGATAATGAACACCCGGTCGATATTGAAGTTGTACATGTATATGCCCTTTTTATAACAGAAATCCTCTATGAATACTGGAACGAATCCATTGAAATAAAAATAAAAACTTCTGATATATGTATTCTCAGTCGTGAAATGGGTCGAACAAAAAGAATATGCATATACGATCTTTTTAATCGTAATATGGGTCTGCCTCCATAGTATAGTAAACGTCGTATTCGACTACCATGCTAGAAGTCCCAAGTTCGACAACAAGGGGGGGGTCAAATAAATATAAGTGTTTTGTTTTTTACTCTAATATTTATATAATCAATTTATTACTCTAGACTGTTACCGTAAACGCAGGACTGGTCACTTTGCCTTCCTTCAATAAACGATCAAATTAACAATACATCAATTTAATGCAGTGCCCTATACAGCATATGGTGCGGAAAAGGGTCAGCAATCATGTATCATAACACACACACGCTCACACGCACACATGCACACACACGCAAACTTTCACACGCGCACACAAGAACGCACATAGTAGTATGTGCCAAGTAAAACTTAAATTTAAATTAGAAATTGTTATCAGGCTGTGCGCTTTCTCATGCGAATCGATTTTTTTTTCATTAAAACACTTTTAAATGATGCATGTTCTTATGTTTTCACCTATATACTTTTGTGATTTTAATATTCATAATATATTTGAAATCCCGATAAATCGATTAATAAATCGACAAGCGCAGTGGTGTAGATGGTTTGATACTCTAGAGCGAAACTGGCGTCGCAGATTCGATTAAAAATAGGGTTGATTTTTTATGGAGATTTAGAAAACATAAATTTATTCATACTACACAAAAAAAAATTATAATATTTGACAGAAAAAATTATGACATAAATTTCCTCAAAAATTATCCTGAGCTTTCAACATTCTTTACACATTCCTTGGTTACAGCTTGAAAGAATAAATTTCTCGTTTAGTTTGCACGAATTGGGCATTTTATATGAGACCCGATACTCTACAAGCATGGCTGTGAATCTAAGCAGACCCAAATATGTACCAAACCTATATATACGTTAAAGTATTTCTAATATCGTAGTCATACAAGAGAAAGTGACCAAGTGCATTGTTTTACAAAAACGTGATCATTGACTATTTGATATCTTACTAGCTTAATATTGCCCTGAAAAAATCCCAAATGATTTTGAACTTGGAAGAAGCTAAGTTTATTTGAAAGACAGATTAGAGCGTTCTATTCTCATGTAATTTTTTGACATCTCATCCAAGATGAAGAAGATTATGGAATTTTCAATTTATGTTTTACTTAGTAAATACCACTTTTTCTTAAAATCTACTGTGACACGTGTTTCGATGCATTCCGCATCATTTTCAAACACCGTATGCGAAGCAAATTCCAAATTTTAGAATTGGGTCCTTGGGACGTTGAAGTACTAAGTAAAACATTAATTAAAAATGGACAGATTTTACCACAAAGTGACTGCCGAATCAATTAATGAAAGAATATGGAAGTCTGGGCATTTACGGGGCTGACGACCGTCATAGGCTGGTTTAAGTGATCACTTTACACACGTGTAACATTCACCAATTCTACCCATTATTGACAACCGCACTACTCAAATTCTTGGAAGTTTGTATTAAACTCAAATATATATGACGTTCTATTCTCTCTGACTGTCCCTGAGAGGAAGCGTCGTGATGGTTACTTAGTAAGTTATGTTTTATGAATTTGTCTCGTATTCATTGAATTTATTTTCTTAATAACTAGATCATTTTATTGAATCAAATCTACTGACGCGAATCTTCTGAATGACCGAATATATCTTACCAACCTTGCTCGAGTCTCGCACACCCTGCTGTATACATACATACATAATATTAAAAGAAGGGTGTGTGTCATGCGAGGGCCTAGAGTCTACCCTTACGCTGCGCACAAACTGCGCGACATGTGGTCATGACTAATGCATTCGAGAAAAGATCATATCCGACGTGACAGGAGACTTTTTTCTCTTTAAAAGATTTTTCTTTCTTTTGTGAGAATATACATATTTTTAAATAAGTTTTTTTTTTCACATTAATATATGTTTAGTACAGAAATATCTTTAAGTAGCATTCATTTCCTTGCGTTCAGTTATTTAATTTAGATCAATGATATAAAAAATTTCAATTAAGATTTTAATTGCAAGGATAAAAGCAGTGTATAAAAGCATTCAAAAAATATCATAAAAATCATCAAAACGAACAAAATAGAGCACTTAAAATACTTGACAGTCCATTTCTACTTATGCCCTTCCCTACCTCTCTGAAAAAATCTGTATGTATAGGTTTAAAATGTCCGCCTCCGTAGTGTAATGGTCAGCACGCTCGACTACCGTTCTAGATCCCGGGTTCGATTCCCAGGGGGGGTCAAATAAAAATAAGTGATTTTTACACTCTTATATTTATTCAATATTTTCCTGAAGTGGTACCTGAAGTGAAGGGCTGATCACCTTTCCTTCAACTGTTAACGATCAAGATAATTCTGAGTTTATATAATGCAGTGCCCTATGTACCATTGCGGCGCGGATAAGGATTTGAAGAAGAAGAAAAAGGTTAAAATATCAGAATCAACTGTTGACAACTTAAGTGCAGAGAATATCGACAAAAAAATTAAAATGTCACAAGTAATATTAGATTTATCCACTGTAATAGAAAAATAAATCATCTATGCCTAAAAAAAGTTATCACATTATCACAGCATTCCAAAATAATGATTCTAGTTTAAAATTATCTCTTAATAACCTTGAATGTGGCTTTAATATAGAATTCATATTTTTTTAAGTTTTCTATTTGATATGTTTAATAGAAAATGCATAAAATACACTAAACCATGTCAGTTTTATTTCACGTATTCGAAATAACCTTTTTTACTTTTATTTGGCTAAAACGGTTGTCCATTGTGCAATTGTGTATCAGCAGAAATCCCAGTTGAGTGTTTAGCCAATTAAAAGGCTATTTGAGGCGAGGGCAGTACTTGGGTTACAACTTTTAATGGAGTTCCTTTTACTGTCTGAACAGAAAAAACTTTTTTAAGAGATAAAAGAAGCAAATCGTTGTCGCTCTAAACCATTCGCAAGCATAATTCTATAATGTTAAATGTTTACAATTTCAAACGATTTATTTTGTAGAAAAAGTTTAATTGAAAGTATTTCAATCATTTCGTAATTATTTTTATATTTTGTGGTCTTAACGCTGTTGGTTATTTTTCTAACATTAAAAATTACCATAGATCCATTTGATTTAGTTAAAATGCCATGATTTATCCTGACAATAAATTATAGCAGATTTTTTTTTATAATTTTATATATTTTTTTTAAATTCGTTAATTAAAGTAACATTAATTCACTAAATAACAAAAAAAAACAACAAATGAATACACTTTATAAAATAAAACTACTTAATTTTAACCACTTTTTATTTGTACTTTTATCCAACCGTTTTCAACAAGAGCCTTGTCATCATCAGGGTTAACGAACGGTTTTGTCTTAACGAACATCGATAGACTGGTCATGTCAAACTGATGATGTCGGTAACAGCAAAACTTGGCCGCCAATCAAATAATTGCTTTTTATTTTAATATCATATAAAACGTAATTCCACTAAGAAGTATTGCTACAAAAAGATAATTTGTCCATATTTTAAGGATGTTATTATTTTTGTTATCTTACTAACAATGTTAGTTTTGTATAAAATTTATGGATCGTTAATATTTTAATAAAATTTTGTTCTGGTCGGCTTAGTAAAAATAGTCGTCATAATATTTAACAGTCTGAAATCCAACTGAAAAATTGAGGCATAATTTTACATTATGACATTTTATGTCCAAAAACGTGTTTGCTCATGTTTTAAATTTATGAATTTCAACCGTCTTTCAGCGCATTAATCAGAACGATTTCCGTAAAAGCTCACTAATTCACAACAAAGTGTTTCCAGGTGACGTCTTTTTATTACAATCCACCACATATACCGCAGCATTCCTTGTCGCAATTTCTGCTCCAGAGCAGTATAACAATCAGCGAACAAAACCACCCTCGAGGCCTATCCGCGTACAAGGTTAACCAAAAATCAGCAATAGGCCAACTCATCAAAATGTCACATCTTATATTAAAAAAAAACACTTATATTATACCACTTAAAGAGTTTTATTTCATTACACATGATAAGCTTCGAAAACTAACACACGTTTTCATCTACAGGTGAAAAGTAAAACGAGAAAAAAATTTTTAAGTATATATATATTGAAATTGATAGGGTAATAAATAGAGGGAAGGGGGGTTAAGGAACGGGACGTTTTGTAAAATGAAACAGATAATAATGGTGACGTTTTTTGAAACAGCATATTGTTAATTAACGTTTTATCAGAATCAAAATTTTTATTTTATTTAATAAAATAATAATCATTCCACAAAATTAATGCCGAATCAGTAAATAATATAAAGTCTGTAAAGTTTTTTTCCTATCCATTTTAAACCCTTTTTTGCCAAGTGTTGTTATTTTCTCAGTATCGCTGAAAGATTCCTTTCGGGGTGCGTTCATACATTTCGCCACCTACGGGAGACCGTCATGAGTCATGACGTATGCTAATGTCACGTGATTGATGACTCGAAATCATTGTTCTGCCGCTGTATGGCGACATCCTTTTACCGTTCACCCTTCGCCGGGAAACTTTGCGTAACATTTTTAAATTAGGAAGGAAACACAATGATGAACGCGACCTTGCTCCTGAAAAATATTTTCAAAACGCATTACCCATGCCCTCATTGGATTATCACGTTTGACACATTGTTCACTATAAGTTTATACTATTAAATCACACAAAAAGTTACATTTTCACCAGGATGATATTGTTCAAATTGTTCACATAAAAGTTATACATTTTCATTCCGACGAAAAGAGTTATTTCGTAATAAAAAGTACCTACCTACAGAATAAAAAGCCTTTATTCATTCACAATATTTTGTTATGACGTTATGTTATTATGGCAGGTGTCGGGGCGTAGTTGGGAAGGCGCTTGTCTGCGAAACTGGCGTCGCGGGCTCGATTCCCGCCAATTGCAAAATGAATTCAAGAAAGATTTATTTTCAATTGGTATTTCAATCAATTTTTCCTTCTCTATCCCTACTATCCTACCTGCAGACAAGCATCTAAAATAGACGTTTTGCAGGTTATTTCTTTTTTTAAAAACCTACTCTTTATTATGTTATTATCTGACTTAGTTGAACTATTAAAATATTTATTTTTTTAATACTAGCTGTAGACGTCCACGTTTTTAACAAGTTCAATTTGCCAATCCTTGAGTGTATACAAATTAAACAGCTGTCCAGAAACATGTTGTTCCCCATGAGCAATGTTCGGTATGGCGTGTATTACTTTTAAGATCAACAGGTGGCGCTGCCATCGTAGTAAAAAAATATGGTTTTTAAAAAAAACACCTCTTGCAGGTCACATATATATATGATTTTGAACAAACTAACAATTTTTTATTATTGTTATATAAAAAGAAAGATGTATGCGTGTATTCGATTGAAATGTTGTGTCATAATTTGAGAATAATTGGTGAATAACAGTAAAAAGGTACATTTACAAATACAATAATTCAATAGTATTTTAATGTTCGTAACTATTTTCCAAACTTTTTTTGTCGGACGTGATTCACAGCTGTTATACAAATATTTTACATTTTCCTTTTTTCAAAACACTACAAGCGAAATTCCAAAATAATATTCTGTCAAATATTACGATACGTTTTCCAACCTCCAACAGGCGATATTGGAAAGACCCTTATTTCCATCCACTGTGACAGATTTTAATAAAATTATACAATACCAACGTTCCAACGTTTTTTCGAATTAAAAAAGCCACACCCGTTGTCCTTATATTGAAACTTTTTTATTTAAAATATTTATTTATGAAGTGTTTACTTTAATTTTACTGTAGTGTTTTTATTTTAAAAACAAATCTAATTTAGTGGTATTACACAAAGTGAATATTAAGGGAGATATAATAATATAATTTATGTTATTTAATTTAAATTAGGGGTGTATTTTAATATAACTGTAATCATATAATACAATATAAAATTGCAACTGTTCAAGTAAAATATTATATTCATCTGTATTTTTCAATCTTTGTTTTTTGCTTATATAAGTGTTAAATTTTAATTAATTGTTGAGAATAATATAAAATCCATCGTTAAAATAAAATTATGGATAGAATTGATGAATGTTAAACGTATGTTAAATGATCACTTTACCAAGTTAATGACGGTAGTAAGCCTTGTTAATGCCCAGACATCCATATTCTTCTTCATCTATGTTGAGATGTCAAAAAATAACGTTAAAATTATTTCAACAAACAAAAATAAAGCCCATAATTCATATTTGAAGGACTAACTATGTGATTTTCCATTTTATAATTAAATGTAACTTTGTTTTAAAAAGTTTATTTCAAAACAGAGTTATATTTATTATAACAATAAAATCGTTTTAACATAATTTGATCCGGGATTACGTCTTTAAAGTGGTTCATAATATGTAATGAAATTGTTTTTTCCATCTAGGCGTACGTTTTAATTATTTTATATTATCTATCTCTTCATTGATCTGTCAATTTAAATCAATCAGAAGCAACATGTTATTTATTTATATGAAGAAAAAAATCCGGAAAAAAAATCTGAATCATTTTGAAAGTCCCTGTTTTGCATATAATAATGTTGGTAGAGTTCTGTGTAGCGCTGAAAGGGTGCGCAGGGGTGTGTCGAGCCTTATTCAAAACGCCAACTGAGAAATATTGAAAAAGTGACACGAAGCCGATAATGTATTCTAAGGGATGTCCCCTTAGGGTACGTTTACTCCGGATCTATTACGGCGATGAATTTTCTTATTACATGTACTCATTCAAGTCTTTGAAAATTTGTCACAAAATATTTTTGAGGAATAAACTTATCAGTGCTGATAAAAAGCTTTCGATATATCACAATAAAAATATTCAAAACACTTTGAACACCGATTAGATAGCAACATTACTATTAGGTATCTGAAAAGTAAACATTTTAAAAATAACCTTATATTAATATTAGCTATCCAATCTTGAAATTTTACATAGGAACATGAGTCGAAAAAGATATTGTAAAATGCTTTGGGAACCAAATATTTCAATAACCTTCCTACTGATATAAAAGAATAAATATATTTAAATTGTTAAAAATAAGTTTAATGCCTTATAAAGATACACACATTTTCTTCATTAGTATAAACAATAAATAATGAGTGTAAGTCCTTCTTCAAGTACAAGAGCTCAGTCTCTATTGGAGAGAAGAGCGTAACTAATATTAAGATTGTCAAAAGTTGAAATGTCTAGTAAATGAATATAATTGAATATATTTTTGTTTATTTTTTTTTGTAAATAATAAAAAAAATACTTTCTCTAAAATAAATAAATCAACTATCGGCATCAAGGAAGATTTTTTTACTAAGCTTTTAGCAATAATTGACTGAGCTTAGTTTCGTGTCGCATTTCCCAGAAGAAGAGGCGAGGCGTGTTTGGTTCGCCCTGTATATTGACCTGGTTCATTGTAAGCTCACGATTATATTTATTCAATGTATTTGTGTAGATTGATTCAAGTTTTTAAAGGAAAATCCTTAACTACAGCGAATCATATTTACATGTCTACTCATGGGGCCATGAGAACGATCACATTCTTCTCACAAAACACATACAGCACTCAACTATTTTACTCTCTCTTTTAAATAACACAGACATACCAAACTCTACACAGATGAACCCTCAGTCCATCGTACTTTAACATACACAGTAAAACCACGATATGATGGACCTCTATTAAATGAACTTTGGATAAAATATCTGGTCAAAAGAATCAAAAGAAACACATCCTGCTAATGCAATATTATACATCCTTAAATTCAAGTGTCGTCGCATGTGAACAATTTTAAGCGGCCATGATAATCACTACATAGCATTAGAAATTAAGACTAAACAGCCGTTTTGCTCGTAGACTGCACTTAGCCGGAGCAACAACACTGCTATATAGATCACATCTCGACGATCTTATAACGTTTATTGACTTTTCGTCAAAAAACGAAGCTTAACTATAGTTTTTTTTTATTTATTTCATAGATACATATTTGTTTCATAGATACATTTTTTATTTGACATTTTTCACTATATGTATTACGGCTCTTAAGGCATGGCCTGTGTTGAGCCGAAATACTTACATGTTAATACATTTTTTGTTTATTATTATTTTATTTTTTTATTATTAGATTTTATACATTACATACAAAAAATATAATAACAATTTACAGTATAAAGGTTTAACAATAAAATAATTACACCAGGACTTTAATTCATTCTCTTTCTACTTTGTCCCTTTCAATATTACAAGCATTTCGTAAATAAAATTAAGTAAATAGAATTTATTTAATTTTTGTTTGAATAATAGAATTTACTTTGTGTTTTTTATTGTTTATTTTTATCTAAATATAGTGATCATTATTGAAAAAAAAAATTTTTTGGATTTATTTGAAATCTATTTTTTATAATAAACCACTAACCCTAATACATGCAGGTACGTCAATTGTGTCTTTACCTACTCCTGCAGGGAAGCGGCGTGATGATTAGTAAGTTGGTTGGTTTATTTAAAAAAATGGAGTTTCAGTTGTAACGGAAACCCCTCCTCTTAATTAAATTTTAAATGAAAAACACTTATTTTATTAAAACTTGAGTTTATTTTATGACGACTAGTTTCGGAAGGTATGCTTCCTTCTTCAGGTCTAAATGTTAACTAAAGCATTATAAGTAATTAAGTGTTCTGTAAATAAGGAAAGGGGTAAGTTAGGGGGAGGGGGATTAGTCAAGGAGGCGGAGTTTGAAAATAAAAGAAAAATGGAAAGCAAAGGTGAAATTTTTTGACAGTATAATATTTTTTAAATTATGATAAGAATTTAAGTTTTTTTTTTTTATTTCTAAATTTTATAAATAATTTATAATTTGGCCTTTGTGTGATACTAGGTGTAATAATTTAAGTTTATGAGAGTGAAATGAGTGAATACATATCATAAGCCGAGACAATAAATAAAATATCCTCTTAATAAGTATGTTATATCGATGTTTTATTATACATGTTATAAATGCCATATAATGTCCCTTATAAATGTACAGTGCACAGAAGTGTGTGTTTTAATTCTATCTTTATGTAGGTTATATCGAAGAGCAAGCCATATTTCCAGCATGCATAATATATCTGGTAGATGCAGTATTCGAATTCGTGATCCAGCGAAGGGTTTTTTTGTCACTGCAGATATTCTTGGCGCCTTCCCGCTTCTCCCGGGGGAAATGTTCCACGAATTACAAGTCTGAAATATCGTTTGTGCACTCATTTGAATACACAGATCTCGCGTGCATCTTACTAGGGATTTTCATAAATGTATTTCACTACTTCACATTTTAATAACATACAAAATATTTTCCCGAGAGCGTTGTTTCTCGTTTTAACACCTTATTTTATTAGATTTATATTATCCACTGACACTTCGTGATGGAATTGCATTTTTAATTTATTATTAGATTAAAACCAATAATTTTAGCTTTTCCACTTTTTTATTTGACCAGCGACCGGGTTTCGTCGTTACCGACATCATCAGACTGGTGAGAGGCTATACAAATTGTTATGTTATATATAAAAGAAGGCAGGAGTTGATAACCATGATTTGATATAATTTTATGAGAAAATTATTTCTCATAAAATTATATCAAATCATGGTTATCAACTCCTGCCTACCTTATTTTATATTACAGTGTAGGCTTTTTGTATTGTGGAATATATTAAACCAGAATTAATATAGTCACTTAATCGAAATGCACGGGAGCTGATCTTTTATTATAGAAATTGCATTTATTATTCTGCCTCCGTAGTGTAATGGTCAGCACGCTCAGCTACCGTTCTGGAGATCCCGGGTTCGATTCCTAAGGTGGGTAAAATAAATATTAGTGATTTTTTCACTGAAATATTTATTTAAAATTATCATGGACTGGCACCTGAAGCGGAGGGCTGATCACCTTTCCTTCATGTATAAACGATCAAGATAACATTTCGTTTATATGACACATTGCCCTATGCACCATTTGGGTGCGGATAAGGGTTTTATTTATTTATTATAGATCATTAAGTGAATTTTTGTTTCTTCGAACTTAAAAAAAGATATTTTATTTTAATCTGTGTTGGGAACAGGAGGGATAATCTAGTGTGAGCCAATCAGGAACTTCTCAGCATTTGCTCATTGCTGGGAAGAAACCACGTAAAACTCCTCAGGAGAAGCCGGACTGTTGACTGTCGTCGACAGACCTTCCGTTCCATTAAAATAGGGTTTGGAATTTTGTGTCTAAGCTTAGTTTATGGTACCAATGGCCTTCACTATTTTTATCATGTATGATACCACCTCTTGTGAGACTTCTTAATGAACTAACATGTATCTGAAAGGGAGCCAGGGAGCTGGTATATAATAAGACCAGGTTTGAGATTCTATTTAAAAATAAACATTTAACTACAAATTGCAGATACTACTTACCGAAATTTATTTCTAATGACATTGTCGATTGTCGATCAGTATTGTCATGAAATTAATTATTAAAAAAAGTATAAAATTCTACTTAGTAGTAAGGTTAATTTTATCTTCACTACGTAGTTATAAAGCGCTATCGTTTCACTGTAATTCCAGTTCTGAAAGTTAATCACTTTTTATGATATTTTTACAGTTTAGACGGTGTATCATTGTTTTGTTCTATTGTTTAGTCTGTATTTTAATAATAATGGTGCATAGGGCACTGTTTCATATAAATGCAGTGTTATCTTGATCTATTACACATGAAGGAAAGGTGATCAGCCCTCCACTTCAGGTACCAGTCCAGTGTAATATTGAATAAATATTAGAGTGTAAAAATCACTTATATTTATTAAACCCCTTTGGGAATCGAACCTGGGACCTCCAGAACGATAGCCGAGCATGCTGACCATTACACTACGGAGGCGGACTGTATTTTATGTATCGTAAAATGACTTATGTTACGAAATTTCTTGGCTTTAATGACACCAAATAGTAGGTGACTTTTACTCTTTAACAATCTCTGCTCGAATAATTCTTAATAGCTCTATCTGTTGTCCTATCATAAAATGATTTATAGTATTTGAAATATTGGTTTCACAATTCACCTTTAAAAAAATATTATTTTTTACGAATTTTTTGTATCCGCGTATTATGGAGAATGCTGCCTAATTATTATATCAATAAGATAGCGCAATAAATCACTCGAAAAGTATAATTTTCCAATATGCCGATATAACGGAGGAGTATCCCGCTGAATAATATAAATCTTTCAACATAACGCGCTTGTTCGCTGGTTGCTAGCGTTAGTTATCAAGTAGGAATTTTCGATTAGCATTACCCGAGAAAAGAAATTGAAATCCCGCAATGTGGGATCACACAATCCCACTGGATCCTGCACAAAATATTGTGGGATTCGCGTGAGATAATTAGTTTAAAAATTGTCAAAAACATTAAAAAATATAATAATGAAAAGCCAAAATATCTTATTCCGTTACGTCTTTTTTTCTTCTTTCGGATTGGAGAGTCGGATAATTCGGGTTGGAGAGTGGTTTCATAGTTAGTGACGTGGAGTCACTAACTATGGAACCACTCTCCAACAAAAGTAGTTTTTTGGTTTGAACCCAGTTTAACATAACATTAATCCTATTTTTGGGAAGAGACCGCTTAGACTAACGAAAGTAGTACCAAATTGAATTATTTGTGTACACAACATTGTTATAACACAAATTATTTTCTTTTTCTAAAATAAAATTTCATAAAATCTTTTTTTTAAATGCTCTATATTATAACAAACATCATGATTTTCAGACAACTTATCATGATTGACATATTGTCAATTTATTTAAACAATAGGGTTAGACATGAAAGAATTTTACCATAACATTCATATTTCAAAATACTTACCGCATAAAAGCCCATAAGGATTATCCAATGTATTACAAATTTTGTAAATATTGTATTTTTAATGTAAATTGAAAAGACTTTGGCCACTACTTTTGTTAACGGATAACTTTATAAACATGTTACACAGTAAACATAGTAAAATAATTACAATAACCCTTGAATTAATTTTGTTTTAACCCTTTTAATCCAACGAACCCAATTAATTTTTAAAAATGTTAAATTTTTACAATTTTCAAATGTAATATTATTAAAATGATTAAAGAAAACACTTGTTTTTTACCACTTGAGTTTTATTATAGACTACATGTTTCAGAAGTTAAACTTCCATCATTCAGGTCTGTATAATAACTAAAATATAAAATTGTTCTGTAAATAAGGAGAGGGGAAAGTAAGGAGAAGGGGTTAGTCAAGGGGCGGAGTTTGAAAACAAAGGAAAAATGGAAAGCAAAGGTGAAGAATTATTTAATTAATTAATTTTACATTTTATATTTTAGTTATTATACAGACCTGAATGATGGAAGTTTAACTTCTGAAACATGTAGTCTATAATAAAACTCAAGTGGTAAAAAACAAGTGTTTTCTTCAATCATTGTAACATGTCTTACCACAAGTAAATGCCGAAACAATAAATAAAATAATTTTATTAATATGACATATTTGCATTAACGCTTTCCATGTGCCATTTTGTATGTTTTTGAACAACCATCTATGTAATACACACAGAAAACTGTACATTTTATCAGTTAGATACCCCTTAAATTTATTATTTATAACTGTGAATTACGGAAATTTGATTTCATGTTTTGAAATAAAACTAGAAACAAACTCAAAAACAATTTTGTTTAAATATTATAAAAAATGAAAAAAGCAATCCAGAAAATTTACTTTCTCGTGCCATTCTATCGTAATTTATATGTAAAAATAAACACACATGCTTTTAATTTTGGAAATGATTATTTATTTATTTCATTTTAAAAGTAGTAAATATTTCTCTATATAACAATGAAAGCTCAATCCCAGTAGGATCTTCCGGATTGAAAAGCGTGCGGGATTGCAACCCTACCCGAGCAATGTAAATATTTTTACAATACGAATTGTGACATGCGGGTAGGGAATACCGAACACCACCAGATTTTTTTCTCGGAATTTCCATTTACCCGGTCTGATATTGTATTTTCCTTTTTCTTTTATTAAAATACTTGAAAAATGATTTTCATATTTAACATCGACGTTTGACTTTGAATTATATACTAACCATAGAAACTTGTATGGATAACGAAAAGCTTGTTAAGCTTTTTATAAAATTAAGTTACCTTTGTTGAATCAATTGTTTTTTTTTTCTTAAAATAAATATTTATAAATATAAAATAAATTTTTAAGAAACAAAATTATTAATTTTGAGGCAAATGTGAAAATAGAAGCAGAAGATGATCAAAACTAGGCATGATAAATGCAAAAAAAGTACTTCAAACACTTGGAATTGGTCAAGTCAGCAGGTATGTAAGAGAACATGCATGAATGTGGAAGAGGCTTAAAAAATAGCGACAGAGTGAAACGTCGTTCTATTCTCTTCCCTATCGCTGCGGTAAAGTAGCATACTGATTATTCGGTTGGTTAATAATCATTACTTGTACATCGAAAAAAAGTCCAAATAACGTACCTACATATATTTTTAAAAATATATTAATATATATATATATATATATATATATATATATATATATATATATATATATATATATGTATATATATATATATATATACATATATATATATATATATATATATATATATATATATATATATATATATATATATATATATATATATATATATATATATATATATATATATATATATATATATATATATATATATATATATATAAATATATATGTATATATATACATATATATATTTATATATTTATATATATAAATAAAAATGTATTAAAAAAGGACTCCACCGACAAGACACACAAGGTGGCTTGGTAGATCTCTGCAAAAAAAAAATTTTCATACATTATATTATGTTTAAAATTGTGATTGAAATAAACGTATACAATTTATGTATGTTAATGAAAAAAAAATAAGGAAAAATAAAACTTTAAAATGTTCTTAAGCAATACCTTTACGAATGCAAATGTTTGATTTTCCTTCAATAATCACCCTTAAATTGCGAGACAATATTTGAATAAAACCAGCAATTAAATTTGGATCAAGCGAAACAGCTTTTGTTATTGAGTTACGGATTTGTAATGAGTTATTTGGAAATTCTGAAGTAAGTACATCTAATGTAAACTCCGATACTCAGAATACAATGCCATGCCATAAATGAAGCTTTAATAACATCAAAGGCAAATACAAAGTCAAATTTTAAAATGAAACACCTGAGTTGATAAACCAATACAGGTGCCTAGCTCTTCTTGGGGATAATTAAGTTATTGGATCTAAGTCCAGACTCTCCCCGCCGCCCTCTGTCTTCTCTCTTCCACCCTCGAGCTGTTCCCTCACACCCCGTCGTAAAATATCCCCTTTTTCCGTCAAAAGTTTTCTTTTCAATTTTCCTTCCATCACAATTCCCGCGGTTTATAATGCCAAAACTGATTATTTTCTTAACAATCTCGGAGAAAACACCGTTTTATTTTTTAATACCCTACAAAAATTAAATTTATATTTTTTCTCGCGTTTGATTTGCTTATTTATTATTTTATTAATAATAAAAAAAAATTAAAAAAAAAAATTTTTAAATAATAAAAATTTATGCATTTTCATTTCGACACAATAATATGTTCACTTAATTGAACGTTTTTTTCTTATTTTTTTTTTATATCTCAACATAGATGAAGAAGAATTGGGAAGTCTGAGTATTTAGAAGGCTTATTATCTGTCATAGGTCTACACACGTGCAACATTCTACCCATTATTGACAACCACACTTCTAAAAAAAATTGAATTTCTACATATACATACGTATATCATAAATATTATGACCTTGTGACGTGTGTGAGTTCACTGAAGGTATCTATCTATGTGTGGATTGGGAAATTTATTTTGCAGAGACCCCTTTATTTTGAAGTATATCAAGATCCTAACCGGATTATTTTACATACTAGGAAACGCCAGAAAACTTTTTTTGGACACACTCAATATGTTGTGATATTTTTATGTTTCATTTTTTTTTTAACTGAATTTACCTTATAAAAAGTTTAATAACACTGGATTTTTATAAAAATATTTTAACTATAGATACTTTTCAGGTAAAACCATGTATTGATATTTCAATGAAACACCACAAAATCTGAGCTATAACTGAAAATCAACATTAATATTTTAAATCTTCTTATTTGAATGAAAACGGTCCTTTCACATTTAGTAAAAATATTTTTTTAAATAAAGTTTAACATGTAACTTTACCTAACAAATTTACTCGACTTCCATAGCTGAGTGATTAGTTCGTTTCGCAAACAACGTTGGAGATCTCAGGTTTGATTTCCAGAAAAATTTAAAAATAAAAATAAATCACACTACTCTGAGTGGTACTCGAAGCGCAAGAGTAAACATTGTTTAATTTATATAATTAAGTATTAATTTTACATTTTATCGACATGATACAATGCCCTATAAAAAATAATTATGAATAAATACAAACTTAATATAACAAATTAAACAATGATTGTTAACGTTAATTCTTCTCTTTTAAGATCTCTTAAAAACAGCATCCTTAGTTTATCTTTCAAATGTTTGTAATAAGATCTGCAACCACAATTGTGAGCATAGGGGCATGCTTGCAGTGAAGGTATCAGGAATGCATAAACAGAAATGGCTTCTTCATTATGCGAATGTGATTCGCAAAAGACTTACGTCCCACAAAACGTTTGTCGGCATTGAATAAACAAAGCACGCCACATAAAAGCTCAAAGACGCGGGTCTACCTTTTGTGAAGTGGCTGGAGCTTTGAGGCAGCCGCCTTCAGTCGTCAGCTGCAGTTTCGCCGTGCTGAAATGGGCCAGAAAAAATATCCTATATGGAGCACAAAAGCTCAGTTCGGTACTCTGCTAGCTAATTTCTATAGAGCCCATAACTGCAGGCTGTAGTTTTGTTTATACTGCACATGAAGGCATATACTGTACATGAAATAAATACACAAAAGCCTTGTTATCATTATTTCATGTTTCCGGGATTTACTTAACTACCCTTCATTTCATGCACGTATGTTTTACTGAATTATATTTATATGAAATTTTCATGTAGTCAATTGTTATCAAAACATTTCTTTTTTATCACTATTTCTTTTCTGGATCTCTTATGTAACTAGATTTTATCTTAATTTTATTATATATATCTGTTTTACTTTTATGAGTAAATTATATTATTCCATAAAACTAATGCCAAAACATCAAATGAATTTTACAACATCTCACTGTTGATTAATGTCAAATTATTTTCATTAAATCTATGGGTACCTTTCTTTCAAGCTGCTATCATATTATATTTTTATGGTAGTTTTCTAAGCTGAAAATAATTTGTTTATCAGTACAATTAGCTCTTCCTTTTGTAAGTATTATTCCTGTTGAGCCGCTCGACTAGCATAATAAAAAGCTCAGAGCTTAACACGAAGGCTTAGCCTGACATTCCTTCATAAGCCGTACGTAGGGATCTGCTCTAAGTGTGTTAGTAGAAATGTCAGAGTGTCACGAGCTTATTTAGGACTGTCAGAACCCCGATCATTCCTCCTTCAGTAATGACAGTTCAGCATCTAGACTTCTGGATAAACTCTTCATATTTTGCAAAGCAAACTTTTTTATACTATAATTGCATGTACATGATTAAAAATGTGACTTTATTTTATCTAAATTATTGTTACAGAAATTATTACAATTTTATTTATTAACTGGAGATTTTTAATAACTTAAAAGCTATCTACAACATTTTGAGTGTGTCCAAATACTTGTTCACAAAATCTGGATTATCTCCAATTACAGGAGTTATTTTCATATTATTTTTTGACATCTCATCAAAGATGAAGAAGAATATGGAAATCTGGGCATTTACGGAAAGAATTTTCAGCCCCGTAAATGCCTAGACTTTCATATTCTTCTTCATCTTTGATGAGATGTCAAAAAATAATACTTAAAAGGTAAATTATTTTTTAATGTTTCGCTGCACCTCTCCTAAAAAGAGAGTAAGCTTTTGTGATAAATGAGGTTCTTCCACTTAATATTTATTTATTGTACTTAATAAAAAATAATAAAGTTTTTTTTTTCAGTAGTTTTATAAAAAAAATTATATTTGAATAGTAATTAATGAAATCTTGCATTCCTTTTTTTTATTGGAATCGCTAGATATTGCACTTTATTCAAGTTTTACCTAGTAAATACCACAATTCATAAAATCTATTATGACACGTGTTTTGATGCATTCCGCATCATTTTCAAACACAGCGTTTGAAACACGGTTTAAAGATAAAGTAAATATTGTTTTTTGTCATTTATACCCAAACTTGCATTTTTTTTATGTTTGAGTATATCAGCATCTCTTTTTAAAATAGTCACTATACGCCCCAGATACACATATGTAAAAATACAAAATAATGTATCATGATTGATTTATATCTCTGTATTACTGTTTACGCTCATTGAAAGGGATTTTAAAACAACAATTTCCATTATTCTTTCGAATATATTACGGAGACTATTATAAGTGTTATTATTTATTTACTTTACAATAGTAATATTATTGTAAGAGACGTTTATAAAATTACTGTAATTTCGTTTGAATGACAAGGAAAATATGCCGATTATAAAGCTGAGCCATATTTGCCGAATTTATTCAAATCATAAGCTAATTACGTTTCGCCCTTCACAAAATCAAAGCATGTCAACCGACAATTCAATAGAATCATACGTTCCGTTTCTTGAAAAGTTCCGACCCTCGGAATAATAATATTTCGACCCGTGTCAAAAGTTGGCAGTTTTCTTTTGTAAAATTCTCACCCTCATACTCTTGAAAGATCCCTATATAAAGATTCATTATGCTCTTTAAATACTTGCTTAGTGTTTAAAAAAAAACAACATTATCCGTTTATTTATTAAACGGTTTCATGTTGCCTTATCAAAATTCGGTATCCCGAATTTTGAAGAAAAAACACAAAATATTTTTTGTGTTTTTTATTTATTATTTATTGAGAACAATGCAAGTACTCTATTTTAACACCAAAATGCTAGTTTTTTTAATCTCATTGACCTACTGATTTTTAATATTATATAACAAAATTATTTCAAATGTATTCACGTAATTTCATTCTTAAATAACCTGATAACAACAATTTTAGAATTGTCAGTATTTATGCATTTTGTGATTTTATTTTTAAAGGGATAAAACGCAAAGCGATTAAGCAGACGTTAAAGAGCTAAGAGGTTAGTCTGCAAATAGGTAAGCAAGGATAGGTAAGGTAAATGTGAAAAATACATCACCAATACCAATTAAAAATGTAAAACCTTATAACAATTTAATATCGTAAAATAAAAAAAGCTTCATTCTTTATATATGATAATAGATACCTAATAGAAATTATTCATTTTAAGACTACAGTAAGTCTGATTTCTTTAATAAATATTTGTAGCTTAAGTAAGCTCCAGTGCATTTAGTGAACGTTCCTCAACCATATTTCAACGAACAACAGAAATGGCACGTGAAATTATTATTATCATCCAGTCGCCTGTGGAGATGACTCTGTGGCTCTACTAACAACTGGATGATAAGGGTTTGAAGATGCAAATTTGTTTCACAGCTCGGGGCATTAACAGCAATTAAAATCTGCATTTTGTTACCAGTTTCTCATTTTGTCGTTTGCATTCCTTTGAATTGAAATTGAAACACAACTGCCAGCGCCGCTTGCGACCTACTTTCAAAACTTTTATTCAATTCTCTACTCTATTTATGATGTTTGTGGTATGAGTAACGTTACGTGAAAAAATATCACGCATTTTTTTTTAATTATCTTTTTGCTTTGTAAATAAAATCAGCATTTCTAAATAATTTTGTGAGACTTTTTTTTTCAGCATAATTTGTAATGATCAAAAGAGTGGGGGGGAATAAATACTAGTCGAGTGTAATGAAAATGAAATAAAACTCAATAAGTGGTAAACAAGTGTTTATTTTTTTAAATAATGGCTAATGTTTCCCTTCATCTTCAAACCCTAATCTGGACACGATGGTGCATAGGGCACTGCATCATATAAACGCTGTTTTATCATTTTGATCGTCAACAAAAGAAGGGAAGGTGATCAGCCCTCCGCTTCAGGTACCAGTTCAGGGTAATATTTATTTGACCCCCCCCCCCTCTGGGAATTGAACCTAGGAACTCCAGTAGGGTAGCCTAGCATGCTGACTATTACACTACGGAGGCAAACATAAAATTATATACTAAAAACTTATTCATTATTTTTTGTTGATTTTATAACCTTATTGTGATACATTTTTTAAGAGTCAAAATTCAATATTTAGTTAGTGCTTTGTGCTGTCTGAGTATGAAGAGTATTTTCCTTTAAATGTATATGTAATACTAAACTTACGTTTACGGGACTCAGAAACACATATTTTCACGGAATACAAACCAAGTGAAAATAAGTCAACGTAAGGAGTAAAAGACGAACAACTTCTATTACAGGTTTTCCAGCGAAGTACGACTGCGCTTCCATAATAACGGAAACACAAAATGTACCAGAAATTGTTCGAAACATGTAGTTTCTTAAAACACCGTGTGTTGAAAATTAAATAGGGTGACTATAATCTTACACGTGGGAAACTTAAAAACTGATTTATGGATTACTTTAAAATGAGAGTTGACAAGATAGAGAAAGTAATTGGATACAAAAAGGAGTGAAAATTTTAAATTATAACTTAATGAAATATTTGGGTACATTATTATTTACTAATCCTAATGCTAATACTAGCATTTGTAAGACTGATCACCCCCCCTAATATACGATCAATGTAGTATCGTATAAAGTTAATATTTATTTGACAAAATATGTTTTTTTTATTTATTTTTAGCTCTTAATCTCATTTTGTTCAAATCTGTTTTTTGTTCAAAATCCTTTTTTTTGTAAATAATCACTTTTTTTTAATAAAATATTTCATTTTGTAGTAGGTGTGTATTGCCAAAATTCAAATATCCTACTAAAATTTTAATACTGTAACGAAAATCTATTCCATAAAAAGAGATAATGCCGGATAATTACCTTATCCGGTTAAAATCATTATATTCTCCAACATATTACCAACACTCAAGACCCATGTGCCAAAACACCCATAGCAAACGCAACCATTAATTTTCAAGATTTCAAAAGATAATTTATTTCCTTACTCACCTGCTCAATATTTCATGATTTGTCTCCGGCATATTTGCGTTTCTATTGGTTGACTCTGTATTATATCTGTACTCAATATTATGTATATCATCTTCCACATAACTAGACCATTATTTGACCAAAATACCAGATAATCATATAAAATACATATTATTTTTGACATCTCATGAAAGATGAAGAAGAATATGGAAGTCTGGGCATTTACGGGGCTAACGATCGTCATAGGCTGGTTTAAGTGAACCTTTACACACCTACCAATTATTGACAACCACACTTCTCAAATTCTTGGAAGTTCTATATACATCAACCAATTTTGAAACATTGTTATTGATTCACTAGAACTTCGCTTGAGACATCTTTTGGTGAGATGAAAAGAAGCTTTTTATTGAGCAGAAACAGTTTTAAAAGTATGAGTGGTCCGAATCCTGGATTATAATCACATACACACAATATAAAAAATAACTTCTAGAATTAGAGATAATCCAGATTTGTGAACGAGTATTTGGACACACAAAAAAAGGTTGTTATTTTTATATATTTACATTTTAAAGCTGTTTTGCTTTAATAGCAGTATGATTTTTTTACTATTTTTTGATCTCTCACCAATTTTGTATGAAAAGGATCATTTTTTCTCTCTTAATACATCGAATATTGACAGCCAGTAGGCAAGACATAAAAAATGATAGTTACAACTGTTGGCATCAGTTGACTATCGAATGATTGGAGAAGATTTTCTTTATGTCGAAAATCTGTCCCTACAATATTTTTAGAATTTACATAAGTTCACGCAAATAATTGTGCAAAATATTAATAATATTTGGTCTGTTAAATTCACCCTTTAAAAACATCGTCACTTTGGATTACAATAATAATTTAATGTACGATATAAAGTAACTCCTTCGCGAGCTTGTCAGGATTGATTACATTAAAACATATTTTCGCGCCGTGGTGAGCAGCAACTTTGCCGTAAGTAAGGAATAAACTTTATAATTCAATTATTTTGAAATGGATTTATCCCTGTTTAAAAAAAATATGCATGGTTTTTTATTAAATATTTACAAATATGAATATAAAATAAACTTATTGATCGTTTGGAGTATCTATTGAATCATAGAATCATTCGCTTCCATTTCATTCTAAAAATATCACTTTCTCGCAGTGAACTGAAATGGCTTCACAACACTTTGAATGTCTCAAAATACTTAGAAGTTATTTCTACATGTTTGATATCTGAACATAGATGAAGAAGAATACTGAAGCCTGAAGCGCCCTTGAGATAGTATTTTGCGAAAATGGCGGTATATAAATTTCCCAAATTTATTATTTATTTTTTGTAAGTCCATTGAACGCAATAAGCCTTGTATATAAAAAAATCCCTGTAAATACCCAAACATTCATATTATTATTCATCTATGTTAAGATGCCAAAAATCTAAAAATGACAGGTAAATGTAAAAACACTGATTTGTGAACAAGTTATGAACACAATCAAAATGTTGAGAAAATAATAAAAACATTATATATTAATGAAACTGTAAATTGACTGTCAAAAATTCAAAAAAGTCAAAATTTTTACATATTTGTTCATTCATACTATGATCAATTGCAATTTGTGTTTTTTTTTCGTTTATACTTATACACAAGCACTATCCGCCTTCTAATGTTAAATATCTGCGTAAGGTTAAAACTTTGACTAATACCACAAGTCTGTTTTAGATTGGTTGAAAGAAATTGCTTCTTAGCAATTAATTTGCAAATGTGTGTGTGTGTGTATATATATATATATATATATATATATATATATATATATATATATATATATATATATATATATATATATATATATATAAATATGTATATATATATATATAAATATATATATAATATATATATATATATATATATATATATATATATATATATGTATATATATATATATATATATATATATATATATATATATATATATATATATATATATATATATATATATATATATATATGTATTTATATTTATATTTATATATGTTTATACATTTACATATATATTAAAAGAAATTTAATAAATAAATAAATGTAATCTAGGAAAGAAAGAAAAGAAGAAAAAACACAAAAAAAACTAATAAAAATAAATTGTTTTGCCAACAAACATAACTAACGAGTGTAAGTCTCTCTCCAAGCACAAGAGCTCAGTCTCTTTATTGGGGAGAACTGCGTTTTCAAATTTAAGATTGTAAGTTAAAATGTTTAGAAAATGAAATAAAATTATTAAAAAACTTTTGTTACCATACTAAGTCAAATAAAAATTATTTAAAAAAATATTAATCGCAGAGTTTATGCAATGGAAGAAGAGTCACCTACGCCCAAACACGCGCGCAACTTGGTGAGCGTATTGTAAGCCGGTTTATTTCGTAGGATTGACTTTTTCATTTTTGCTCGTGTACCAACTCAGTCGTGAAGGATCGAGGAGTCTTGTTGTCCCGACAAAGGAGTGTTTATTTTGACGGCGGTTCCAACACAAAGGACTCTCGCAGGACGAGAATACGCCAATGGGAGCACTCGACATTAAAGTGAAAAATCTCAATCTGTTCCGTCGGTGAAAATAAGCCATTGTTCAATATCCGTGAACTAAGATATGCCCCGTTCGGGATCTCGCAGAGGAATCGAAAATTAAACCATTATTTACGTTCGTCCTGGAAAGAAAACGTAGATTTAAATCCTACGCAATTCTATTTTCCTTCAATTGATATTCTTTTTGTATTTTTTTTAACCTTTCCGATAGTACAAAAATTGATGTCTGGCGTTCTCTGTGGAGTGGGTTCTTTTTACATGATTTTTTTTATTAAATCGATGTATTATAAAAATATAAATTATGTTAAAATGTTTTTTAAAAAAATACCTTTTCGATATATTTTTCAATTAAGACAAAATTACACACAAATATCCACAGATGTCATTGCTATACAAATCACAACATACTAACTGACAGACGGACTTCGACGTTCATTAACGTCCATACTCCTTTAAGGAAAATTCGCAGTGACGTTCATTTACGTCCATACTCCCGGACTGGTTAACATGATAAATAAATTGACATATAAATCCTCACCCTGTTTTCCCTAGTAACTAACTTACTAACTAACGTCATGACGGCTTCTATATGGGGTAGGCAGAGTGAATAGAACGCCAAACCACTTTATCTTTGCAAACATTCCTGGCTTCTTTCATATTCATGCATCTCCTCACATTCCGTCTCCTAACCTAACTGCTCTAAAGTTCATATATAAACCACTCGATCATGCCGAGTTTTAGAACTCATTTTTATATCATATAATTGATACATTCCTTCAAACGTTAGTTTTTGGGAGCATCTATGGTTGAATTAAGTAATTTTTTTATTCAGTAGATACCCTTATTTGTTTTAAATGTTTGCAAGATTTTTCCCGATTTATTTCAAATAAAGTAATCACTTCATAGTTTAGTAGGCTAGTACCTAAGACAGATCGTAAACCATGTAAATACCCAGTCTATATTTTTCTTCATCTTTTTTGAGATTTCGATATAAAAATAACTCATTAATAGAAATCCCAGATTTGGACACACTCAAAAAGGTTTTGAAAACTTGTTTGAACTTATTATATCTCTATTTACTCGAATTGTATGTATTAAAAAAATACTTGTAAACTTTTATCAACCGACTTTGAGTCGTCAGTCAAATTCGATGAAATTTAAGTTTTCTTGAATTACAACAGCCTTTTTTATATATCTGTTCCATGAAATTCGTCATTACTTCTGTAATTTGTCTTATTTAACAAATATGATAAATGGGACATGATGCTGTCATGTTTCAAGATTTATTATCACCATAATATTCAAATGTATGCTTACATTTTTTAATATCCCTTATCTAATAAAGCAGTCCAAATTCTGAAATTCGTAATTTGTTTTTTTAAACACCACTATACAAAAATATTATATCTTTTATACTTTTTTTGATTTTTTTTTATAAATATATGAAATTTTGCACATTTATCTATAAATTCGTATAAAAAAAATAATTTAAATAATTATAAATACCTTGTTGTTTTGTAAAATCATCAACCTCTAACGACGAAATTTCGAATTTGCCAAACAAGGCTTTTTGTTTACGGTATAAAGTAAGTTACAGTAAGTCCAACTTAGTAAAAAAATATACGTTGACAAGGTAGATTCTTTGAATCAGTTAAAAAAACAGTATCCAAATAATGTTAGTACTTACTTTGCAAATAATTTTCAAAGTTTGTGTTCTTCCTGTTGTTTTAAAACAACACTGGATAAAAAAGGGTTAAAAAAACATCGTATTAAAAAATATTATTCATCATTGGATATCATTGCACAACCATTTACGATTTATTGCATCAGCCATTTTCTTCACTCTGCTCAACGCCTCGATGTGTGCTTTTCTGAGATGGCACTCGAGATATATGTAATTCCTCTCCACATTGGTCCAAGTTGAAGGCAGCGTTAAGTGAGGATCAAGTTAACTCCTTTCTTTGGCCTGTCCGTCTTGTGGGAGAGGGAAGGATCTCTCTTGCTCGTTTACCTTAATCTGTCCATATCACTAGTAATTGTGTCGCGTACTTTCAAAATCCACCAGATCCATGTAAGTCAATTTTACAAAAAATGCAAAATTCTTCGGGTAACATTTGTTTCAAAGATTTGTCCATCTTTAGATAAAATATTATGAAATAGAGAATTTTCCTATTTTTTGGAATATTTTCAGTATTTGAAAAAAACCACGAGACACAAACTGAAAATGACGTCATTTTAATTTTTGACCTATCCCCGCTCTCTGAAGTTTCATGAATATAGCGGAATTTGAAATACAACGTTGTTTTTAATTATTTTTAGCAGGGTTTTCAAGCACACAAGTTTTTAAAACAATAAAACCCACAATTGGCATTCCGATAGAGATGAAATCCGATATTTTAAAATCTTGCAAAATTGGATCTGGCGGATTTTGAAAGTAGGTGACACAATTATTCAACACTCTCCTCGTTCATGTTTGAAGTATAATTTATTTTTATGTTTTTTGTTTCTATAGTGCCTTTTCTTTTTTTTCAATATCCATCAGATCTCTCATTCAGATTTTTAGACTCATTTCATAATTAAAACTTTGGGATGAATATCTGTAAAAACCTAGATTTAACGTAAATTTCCCATCTTCCATATTTTTATCTCAATAGACTTCGTATTCATGTTGATTTATCAATAAAAATCTTGTAATATGTATGTTATTTACTTATAAATTTTAAATAAAAGATATAATAAATGTTTAATTTTTTCTTTTAAACAAACGTATTTTTTCTGGAGGATAATTCCTTAATTAAACCTTATATATGCATATACAGTACCTAAATATATTAGCAACAATATATCATAATATTTGGATTACAGTTTTTCCACCAAATTCATCACATTATTAAAGTTTTATATATTTTTACAATATCACATCAATATTTCATGTCGGCAATTTGTAAACAAAAAATGGCTAATAATTGTGTAACCGAATAACGTCCACCTAAAAGTGCCAAAATTACTCATTACAATTTCAAATTCTGAAAACAGTTTCGTGAAGGTACTTTAATTACAAAGTGTAAACAACCTAACTTTGCCGAATCGGATTATGTTTTCGATTCACCAAAAGGTTTACAGGAGCTGATAATTTTCAGGAATTACGTTGAATATATTCATTTGATGTACTGCTTATAAATAGCTTTTCATGATATATGGAAAACAGGTAGTTCGTCAGAATACTCAAGACAAAATAACCCTGCTATTACATTAGATAAAGCTTTGTTTACTTTGTATCGGATTTACGTCATTCTTACCCGTTATTAATTTTCATTGATGATTTATGAATCAATTTGTAAAATGAGGAATAAAAAGGATATCTTTATTTTTTCGCTCCTGTGAAATTGGCTGGTCTTAATATTAATCGTCTTTCGACTCTGATGGCTTCCAGATACCTGGCCGACAGATATTTGGCCGAGCAAACATTTTATCGAATAAAATCAAATAACCAGTTTAACCAAACAATAAATCAACATTCATAATGAGACAAAACCTAACATATTTCGAATACTATTTGACCATATTTAGTAAAATTATTTTTTAAATATTCATTCAAACCCTTATCCGCACCCCAATGGTGCATAGGGCACTGCATCATATAAACGCAGTGTTATCTTGATCATTAACACATTAAGGAAAGGTTATCAGCCCTCGACTTCAGGTACCAGTCCAGGGTAATATTGAATGAATAAGTAGTAAAAAAATCACTTAAAATAACTTGACCCTCCCTGGGAATCGAACACGGGAAAAAAATATAAAAATATAAATTACGTTTTCAAGCTTCAACCAGTATATGAAGCAATTCGGAAAGGATCTTGCATACATTTTAAATAAAGGTCTCTACTAAATAAATAAGTTACTCAAATCAAACATAGATGGTATAAAATAAAATATATAAGTATACTAAGTATTTTTCAAATGGAGAAAAAAACTTCAGGTTGTACCTAAAAAGATCTGTTGCACAGGAAAAAGCTATTTATTTTTGTACAATGTATTATATTTTCAAAATTTAAACACGTTCTCCTGAAAAATCAAGTATTTTGATTTATGACGTTCTTGAAAGGAGTGAGTGATATGAGAAGGTAGTCGCATTGCGGGTGTTAGTTTTAGATTACAATCTCTAGTTTACACGTTTTGTTTCAACTCCCTTACTGGACTCTGAAGGGTGGGTTGGGGGAGATGGGACCAGGGAATAGGACTGAGAAGGGGTTGGAGTGGAGTGGAAGTGGAGCTTACAAATGTAGAAACATCACGACTTGGTGATTTGTTTATTCAGGATACGTTCTTCAAATAATGAAGCGTTGTAATCAATACCAGGACTGTATACCAGGACTGTTGGTAATCGGACAACAATGACTGAGTATTTATCTTGTGTAAAGAAAATAATACTTGGATAATTTTACTAATTGAATTGACATCAATTTTGTACTTATGTCAATCAAAAATAGTTATACTTTGTCAGATCATTGTTTTGTATATCAAATATTTATTTATTATGTTGTACAATATATACAATTTTTTTGTAGTGTTCAGGGAAGTTATGTATATTAATTTTTTAACCAAATACAGTTATATTATCTATCTTTAACTGAAATTTAAAACCAGAACCTAACTTGTTTGCATAGAAAAAAATCTATTCTTTTTTTGAATGATGAAAAATAAAAGTTTTCTAATTTTTATTTTTATTGGTTAATATCACTTTTTCTTTAAATCCGTTTTAACTTATATCATATTCTGATATATATATATATATATATATATATATATATATATATATATATATATATATATATATATATATATATATATATATATATATAAACATATATATATATATAAATATATATATATATATATATATATATATATATATATATATATAAATATATATATATATATATATATATATAAATATATATATATAAATAAATATATATATATATATATATATAAATATACATATATACATATATATATATATATATATATATATATATATATATATATATATATATATATATATATATATATATATATATATATATATATATATATATATATATATATATATATATATATATATATATATATATATATATATATATATATATATATATATATATATATATATATATATATATATATATATATATATATATATATATATATATATATATATATATATATATATATATATATATATATATATATATATATATATATTCAAGTGGTATTGGCGATATTAAATCCTGTAAGCTATTTTAATGATTGTTAATTTATTTTTCAATATCGCACATTTATAAAATTCAATATACGTGATAGATTATTTTTTAGCACACATTATTCAAAATCTCACAAAACATCCATAGGACAAAACTAAAAAACACCAATTCATTTTATATATCAATAGGTACGAATCCACGAAACAAATTGCTTTCACTTCAGTTCACTCTCGGTACTGGAACATTTTTCTAGACTACTTCGTCTCACATTATTTCAAATTAACAGTTAGACAAGGATAACTTCTCACGTTGGGATTAAATTTGACTTTGGCGTTCTCAAGCAGTATTATTCCCTTCAGTTGTTCGAAAAGTAAATGCATCAAGTGTCAGAGCTGGTCTTTCATTATACTTAGCTCCAAATTTATTACAGGGGAACGAACGGGCTAAACTAGGTACATCAGATTTGAACGAACCCCAAACAAGCCCAAGTTCAGAAATGGCTATAAAAGAATTGTAAGTGTTACTAATTACGTCGGCGACAGCAAAAAACATTGAAAATGCTAATATGCAGTACCTATCAAGAAGTACCCTGTCCGCCATGAGCAATGTTTATTTTTATAGAGTCAGAGTTATAGAGTTATTAGTACATAACAGCAATATTCGAGAAAATAAATAGTACGGCAATAATAAATAGTTTGATTTTGAGAAGTATGTAATTTTCGATATTAATCAAACTTTATATAATCTGAGCTATAGTTATTAACATAACGTATCCCTTAATATAGTAAAAAATCTTTAGAGTAGCATGTTTAAAAATCAAATTGAAAATATTGAATGGAAAAATATAAAAGTTTTTCCCTATATCTGAAACACTATTGAAATTAAAACATTTTAATCCAAAGCAGAATACTATTTGCGATTATAAAAATGCATTAAATACTACCGAATAATCTGAAAATTTCCATTTACGTTGAGAAATTTGCTAGTTTCAATACTCCGAATAATGAAATGTTTTATAATCTTAAATCTGTATATTTTGTTTCGTATATTTAAAATATATAGATAGAAAATTTTACTTGATCCCTTGACGCAAACTTATTTTCTATTTTATCGAATATTTAATTTTGCATTGACTTAAACTTTCCTTTAAAAGTTATTATATCCAACGACATAACCCTCTCTTTGCTTCGTTAGAAAAGTAATTATCTTGTGCCAATCGAATAACCTGCCTACTAAACAATAAAGCCTTGGAATATCAAAGTTTTAAGCTTAAACTCAACCAATGGCCGTTTTTCGTGAAAAACAGATTTTACTTTTTTTAATTGATAAAAGCGGTTTAAAGTTCTTACTTTATTTTATGCTGTTTCATAAAAAGGTATTAAAATATTTATGTAATTTGACATAGTGATAATATTAATATGGTTATATATTTTAACAGAACTTAGTGGATATGTTATTAAACCAATGTTTTAAAAAAGGGGATAGCTCTCATTTTCATGATTTTATTAAGGTAATTCTTATTTTCAAACTTGAATAAAAAGTAAAATTTTTATAAGATTTATTTATAAAATATTTATTTAATATTTTATTTAAAAATATGATTATTTTTGTAGGGTTCAGAGAAGTTTGATTTATTTTTTAACCAAATACACTATTATTGACTATCCTTAAACTGAATTTTAAATCCGGAACCTATCTTGTCTTCATTTTTGTGATTTTATTAAGAAAATTCTTATTTTTAAACATGAATAAAAAGATTCAAAAACAATTTTGTTTTAACTTAAATTACTGGATGTATTAACAGAAAATCTAAGAAATTTATGTTATCCGACAACCGAAAAGATACGTTTGTATCTCAAAATCGGTAAAGAGAGAGAAATTTTATATATTTATGTGTAATGGGAAATAAAAATCAATCTGACGAGGATCAAGACTAATCCTGTCTCAAGGTTTTGGATTCTAGATGGATGTGTATATACTTCTATGTGTTTCTTTACCCGCTGTCGAACTTCATCGATGAAAAAATGATGAATTCTGTAGCATTGCTCAGCTCCCTGAAGTGGTGAGTTAAGAAAGTGATTTAAAAAACAACGAAAACGAATATTTCAAGACGATAACTTTGTGAAGCAACATAAAAGTGCTTTTATTTCGCCTCAAGACTTATTTTAAATTGAGGTGTTTTTTACTCTGCTGCGATCAATTTAAAGTTTCGCTAACAAAAAACGTAATCTTAAATTGTTCGGCTGTTGAAAATATAACGAAAAATTATTACATATTTATTTATCTCTTTACAACTTTCTTATAATATTTTAAGTTCTGTTTAAAAGTTGTTAGAATTAAACAAACGCAAACATTGTCAATTAACAACGGGTGAAATATATTTTTTTTAATAATAAATTGGGGGGTTTGTAAAACGTCTAATGAGTCCTGCAAAAGACAAATGGGCACCAGCTCAACTAAAAGCTTTCGATGTTTTAAGTACAATATATTATTCGCAATCATGTAATATTATATTCAATCGGCGGGTATGTATGAGGAGATGCATGAACGTGAAAGAGGCTAAGAATGTTTGCAAAGACAGAGTGGTGTGGCGTTCTATTCTCTTTGCCTACCCCTGCGGGGAAGCGGCGTGATAGTTAGTTATTTTTTTTTAGTAATATTATAAATTATCAAATCGCTAAATCCTTTCAAGAACGTCATAAATCGAAAATCGACAATTTTCAGTTATGCATGTTTTCGGAATGCCCAGAAAATGTACTATATCCCAGCAAAAGAGGCATATTTTTTATTTAATATTTACCCGCTATAGGGCAGAAAATTCCGTTTTTGCATTTCGAAGAAAAAGTATTGATTATATTTTTTTAAATATGCTAAATATTTTTCAAATGGAGAAAACACCTTCAGGTTTTACCTAAAAAGATCTGTTGCACTGTATAAAGTTCAATAAATGGCTTGATATTTATTTTTAATACATTATGTTATATTTTTAAACTTTAAAAACGTTCTTCTGAAAAATCAAGTTTTTTGATTTATGACGTTCTTGAAAGGAGTGAGCGAAATGATTAATTAGAACAGCTAACGACAAATCGCACTGTTCAAATACCAATAACATTTTATTTTTTTTTAAATATTAGGTTTTGTAGTATATCATATAATGATCAAATTTATTTAAAAATACTACATTGGTAGTGGTAAGGGTAATAGGATTACTCTTAGTACATATTGAAGGTGAGATAGAATTATATACAAATACGAGTATTTATATCCACAGGTTAATTGAAACCGCACAAAGTCATTTTTAATATCCCCTTAATCCCTTAATTTTCCAACCCCGTCGTATAATCCCAGTCATCTACCCTGCGACCTACATGTAGGACTGCCACCAGCAATTAGGTCCACTGATCTCAAGCTCAGCTGCACTTAAGCCATGCAAAATTCCACAGTTTAATTTCCGCCTTCACTGGAGATGTCTTACTTCAAGTTTCTACAGAACCGCAACACTGGAACTCTGGTCTTTCAGTTACAGAATCTTGAACTTTATAATTTGTACGTTTTGTGATTAATTAACGAACAAACCTTATTATTATCTCAAGAACGTGAAGTTTGCTTTCAGATAAGTAGGGAGGAAGTATGTACTATGCAACAAATAAATTTGTTTTGTAAACTATCTGGATATAAAGGAACTCGTGAGTTTCATGAATGTTTGTATTACACACTACTCTTTTAACAGGAAAGCTACATATTTCGCTTCCATCACAGTATCAAATTATGCGATGAAAAGAAAATGTTTTTAAAATTAATCGTATTGACGTGTGTTTTTTTTTACAATCAACATACGTACCAAACATGCTGTAGATGATCCGTTTCCCTTAAATTTTATCATCGCATTTCGATTCCACAGTGTATACCTATTTCTATTATCCACCCAGTCGTTAATATATGAGTCTTACGCATCGAGAGTATATACTTTTTAACCACCCAAAAGTAAATCAGTACGACTGATCAAGTTTGTACCTTTTATAGCAGTTTGTATATGTTGGCAAAGAGAGCAAATTCAAAATAATTAAATGACTGCAGTTATGAGATATAATAAAGAAGACATAAGTCGTAAGATGGAGAATCCGAAAGAAGTTAGGGGAGGGAGGAAAAGAAGAAGAGAATCCGGGGATGCAATAATATGATAAAAAAGAAGGTAAAAATTGTGAAAAAAATAAATAAATAAAAATACTCCGATTAATTCAAATATATTACATCTTATCTATCTATCTTATCTTATCTATCTATCTTATGATCCTAAGGAAAAAATATTTATATCTAAAAGAAAGCTCTTGTAATCGATAACATGGTTATTTTTAAATTTGGGGTTGTAGAATCTATATTCGAGATACGGTGGGTTAAGTCAGCCTTATTTTTAGCAACAAACATTGCCGAGAACTAATAAAAACATAAAAAATAAAACATAAACTCAACACCCAATAAACAGTTTACTATTTTATCGAGATTCGTATTGCCTTTAACGGAGCTATAAAATCACTTCACTCACTGAAAAGTGTTTTTAAATTTTATTGGCAAGCAAATTGTTATTATTGCTGATAATACGCATTTAAACCATTTTATGTTACTATTATTTTTCATGAAGTAACCGAATTTGCAGACTAAAAATGGCGTTCCAGCAAACATAGTAAAAGCAATCAATAATTCATTATGTAGCCAACCCAACACTATATTATAACTGTATCAATATATACTTAATCAATATTAAGCGTTAACTTTATGGAAAAACATGATGATGAAAATATAAAAATTTTAAAAGAATTATAAGACCACATTCCATTTTATTTTATCATTTTACTAAAGCAAACACGGCTAGTTTCAAAAACTACAGATCATGAACTATTGTTCTCAAAGTTTTTGTAGCAATATTTTGTTTTTACCTTATTTGTATTTTTTGACATCTCAACAAAGATAAAGAAGAATATGGAAATGTGGGTATTTACAGGGCATACGAGCGTCATAGGCTTGGTAAAGTGATTACTTTACACACATGGTAACATTCACCAATACACATGTACTGTGTCACGACTTTTAGGAGTTTCCAAAAAAATTGATTAGTGTCGTTGTCAATCATGGGTAGAATTGGTAAATGATACATGTGTGTAAGTGATCACGTAACGCAAACCCTGTAAATACCCAGACTTACATGTTCTTCTTATCATGTGTATGGATGATGTCAACAAATGAAAAGAAATATAACAACTCCCCAGCGGAGATAATCCAGATTTGTGAATAAATATTTGAACACACTCAAAATTTTGTAAATAATTTTGCTTGTTAACATAATGTTTTA
The DNA here is from genome assembly GCF_059751285.1 of Brachycentrus maculatus. Classification (NCBI taxonomy): domain Eukaryota; kingdom Metazoa; phylum Arthropoda; class Insecta; order Trichoptera; family Brachycentridae; genus Brachycentrus; species Brachycentrus maculatus. The sequence goes on from NW_028280821.1 coordinate 674,570, forward strand.
CCACAGTAAAATGAACTATCACATCACATAAATGAAATGGACTAAAATCAGTCACTACTAATTACCAGGATTTTTTATGTTGGTCAGTGTTATCAATACGGGAACATCGCGTAGTTCAGATAAATTATATCACCTTCATTCTGTTTGTTTTTAAACCATTCCATTCCACTCCACACGAATGCATGGCATAAAACCACTTCCTGAATGAGGGAGCAACATCCATTTCCGGTTATGATTTATGTGTGTAAATGTCACATCTGTGTCGTTACGGTTCACACTGCATTTCGCTTTACGCATATTAACACCCAAACCGCAGTCAGGTTGCACTTTTCCATTAGCAAAGCAATTTATTTAGTCATCCATATTAAAATACCAATAATTTATATAGTGGACGCAATTTATTAAGCAGTAATTACTTCATTAACTGTCCGTATTTAGAGACACACAGATAAACAACTAATATCCACATTCCATCTTGACTTTATCAAATTTAATTGCTTCACAATGTAAAATTAAACATATTATTTTTTGACATCTCATCAAAGATGAAGAAGAATATGGAAGTCTGGGCATTTACGGGGCTTACGACCGTCATAGGCTGGTTTGAGTGATCACTTTACACACGTGTAACATTCACCAATTCTACCCATTATTGACAACCACACTACTCAAATTCTTAATAATATGAAAATAACTCCTGTAATTGGAGATAATCCAGATTTTGTGAACAAGTATTTGGACACACTCAAAATGTTGTAAAATTAAACATATAAGAAATCTATTTTCTAATTTCTATTTTCGTCCTTTTCCATTGAATCAGACTGTAACACAAGAGGAAGATCGAGGAAAACATGACAGGATCAAGTATTTCAAATATGTAATTTAGTTAGTAAGTTAGTACATACTACAGCAACGTGTGGCCGGGCATAGTAGAAATTTATTTATTTAAAAATCCTTTAAATTATTTACTTTATTATTTTATCCGCCTCCGAGGTATAATGTTTAGGGTTTTTAGCTACCGTGTTCCAGATTCCGGGTTCGATTCCCAGGAGGGGTGAAAAAAAATATTATTTACTTTACACTAATGTTTTTAAATATCACCCTGGACTGGTCCTTGAATCGCAGGAGTGATCACATTACCTTCATGTAAGTAACGATGAAAATAACACAGCATCAGTACGATCCAGTGCCCTGTGCACCATTGGTTGCGGATACGGGTTAGAAGAAGATGGAGAAAATATTTACTTGTTTGTAATTTTGTTTACAAGGGAAATTTATAATTGTTGGGCAATATATCCAAAATAAAACACGGTTTTTATTGGATTGAATTCTACATTTATTTTCGTATATTTTAATACGTGACGCGTTTCGTCTTCTTAGGACATTATCAAACACTGAAATTTAAAATTCCGAAAGATAAATACACGCATTCTCACTTACAATGTATTCACGGTGTAAAACACTCGTTTTATTTCTCATGGGAACTAAAAAAAACTACACCAAAGTTTTGTTCTTTGATAAAATGTCCTAGAGTACGTCGTACGTTTTCACTTTCCCTTTTGAACATTATCTACGGCGGTGTTCATAAATATTTCATTTTATTTTATTTCTCGTCCTGTTTTCCTGGCATTGTTTCCACTATCTAATATGATATATATCACTCCAGCGACGTAATCCAGTATTATTCACCTTATCCGTCTATGAATACTTGTATATTATTATCAAGATGGCTTTCTTTTGAGGTTTCAAGAAATTAATGTAGACATTTATTACAAACTAGCTGTACTCGGCTACGCGTTGCTGTGACTCATTATGATTAAATGAAAAACAAATAAGACAAAATACTCTAACTGTCATTCATCGTTTACTTTGTTTTATTACACTTTAAAACTCCACTTTTTGACTACCGATTACGTAATATTCATTCCCTCATCATGACATTCAAATACATTCTTTTTTTACATTATATACGTAAAATACTATTTAAATTATTGCAACGAAAAACAAATTTTACTCGATGAGAACAGATTTTTCAAAATACATGGTGTAAATTTACGAAAAAGCAATTTTCATACATTCAAAATTTAATAGATTTATATTATCCACTGACACTTCGTGATGAAATTGCATTTTAATATATTATTAGATTAAAACCAATATATTTAGCTTTTCCACTTTATTTTCATTTGACCAGCGACCGGGTTTCGTCGTTACCGACATCATCAGACTACATCACCAGTCTGATGATGTCGGTAACGACGAAACCCGGTCGCTGGTCAAATAAAAATAAAGTGGAAAAGCTAAAAATATTGTTTTTAATCTAATAATATATTCAAAATTTAATCTATAATGAAATCATATTATAGAGATGAAAATCAAAGAAAACCATGAAAATGTGGTTGTTAGTATTGAAAACATATAATTCAATCATTTAACTAGACAGTAGATATGGGCGATTGATTTTTTTAAGCCTTTCAAATAATGACTTACTTAAATTAGTCGTTACTAACTAAAAAAAAACTTGCCATCACGCCGTATCATCGATGGAGTAGGCAGAGAGAATAGTACGACACACCACTATGTCCTTGCAAACAATCTTCGCCTTTTCCACATTCATGCATCTCCTAAATACTTTATACCAATACTAGATATACTAGACTACTTTGTGATAAATTATATTTATCATATCTTTTAAAACGTAGGAATTGTTGATGTTTATTTGACTATTTCATTATTTGATTAAGAAATGCAAGATATAATATTACTTACGAGTATGTACATGACAGTTTTTTTAGAGTAATTTTATTTGAAAACCTGTAGTTGGAGTTTTAATTAATTTTTTATTGTATTTTCATATTTTTTGTAAATGTCCTCTTTGTTTTCCAATAAAAAAACAACTTCAATTTTAGTATTGAGTAAATAGGACATCAAACAAAGCGCTCTTCCTTAAAATGAAATACCATTTTTTAATTATAAAACTTTACTTGGCGTAGCAGCATCAAATTATAGACTTTTATAATCCTTTTTATACAAGATTATTGATGAGTCGAATACAATTCATTAGGCGGAGATTGGCACCCCTATAAGCCCGTGAATCTAGCCATTATCACTTCTCCTACCGCCGCCACCGACCCTGTGTCGCAGGATTCAATCCCTTCTCAATTAATTTAATTTTCACGGGTCTCATTAAAATGGAGACATTTCAATGAAGTTACCAAGAGGGTCCATAATAGTAAATTGAGCCCACGGCTATTAAATTTGCTGCCAAACTTCTCCGAACAGTTTTATTATGCCGAGTAATACTTTAATTTCCAGCCTCGGAAACTTTTACAACTCTAGATCTCTAGAGTGCACTTAATGGTGTTTAACGACACTACAGTTTCGAGATCCCTTGGAAGAGATAAATCTGCACGCATTTAAGAAATCATTTATATAAAAAACACAAGCGACTGTCGGGAAAAGTTCGTTCAATCTACGCAGTTAGCCTTTAAACGTTCTCATGATGTTATCTGTAAAATCTTTTAAAAAATGATTTTAAAAAACCTTGCATATTCACGTTTATTATACATTATTTGTCGCCTCTAGCTCCCATGCATGAGGTTACAGGTTCGAGTGTTACCTTTACCTTTGCAAAAAAATTATCCAGCAATTTTAGCATACATCTCAGAATCTCAGAACTAAAACGGTCAATCAATACTCGGATATATTTAAATAACCTTTATACTCCTTTCTTTTATCAACATAGTTATTATGTAATTCAAAATATACCTATTTTATTTATAGAAAGTCAGTATCAGGTTTCAAATTCAACTTTGTTTTTATTTTTATTCTGGCGTTATTTTAGCAATCATTATAAATATTCATAATAATAAAAACCCTTACAGTTATATTTTATTTTCAACGAAATTTCAAGTATGTAATACGTCTCTTATAAAAGCGTCTCGGGACATTTTGATAGTTTTGAAATCCTCATCTATTATTTTGCGCATTAAACTGAAGCCGGGGAACTTATTGCTGCTAATGCCGAGCCTGATAATAATTTCGCGACACTGAAAAAAGTCTCACTTCTGCCTAGTTGAAATTCGCAGCATCATCTTCGGCTATTTATTGCGTGGGTTAATTAAATTAATGGCTTACAAATTAACTGGGGGAAACTAAGAGTAAAGTGTTCGGTACATCTGGGGAGATGAAGATAAGGGAAGTTACCTCACCGATGGGAAGATGGTAAGTCCCGGGATGATCTTAATGGGTTAAACTGGTATTAAATTATGTATTATCTCTGGGCTATCGGTGACTGCTGAATATATCTAAGACAGAAGGATAGATTATCTCAGCACTCTAGAATACTCACAAATTGTGCAATAACACGTTTATAATTAAACTTTAACGTTGTTAATAATTCAGTTGCGTTTAGTAAAATAATACTATTATATTGTTAAACTAGGGTAAAGATAATAGGTTACCTTTTTCTTCACAAAATAAACACCCATTTCTGTCCAAGCGGGCATACTATGGGATGAATTACCACTTCATTTTAAAAATACAATATTTCTTGAAAACTTTGTGTTTCCTACAGATCTAAAAAATAGAACCATGTATTCGTATCATTACCTTTTCGCATTAAACTAAGATTGCTTCATTTCAATCAGCGCAAAAACCTCCAATCTCACATTCTCTCCTCTTTAATATTCTTCGCAACCTCAATGCACCTAAATAACTTAGGGAAAATATTATATACTTACCTTCCAGATCATGATTTATCACTTCATTCTTCTCAGGATATAACGCTTTCAATTCCTCGTCATAAAACATCATTCTTCGGTTACTCCTTTTTTGTCAAGCGGTCACGCTATGGATTTAATTACCTCTTAAAGTGAAAAATGGACCATTTCTGACTACGAAACACCTGAAACATTACTATCTATCCCTGGAACCCTAACAGTCCGCAATATCATTATTCTTTATTTTCCTCTATCTTTCTCTTCTCAACTCCTTAATTTGATCCTTCATCCCTTGCCTTCCTTGTTTTCATCAATTTACAGATTCATTAATACATATGCAATGTACAATAGTAATTATTTGTTCATTCATACTGTGATTAATTGTTTTTTAGTTTTTTCTAATGCTTGTACATAAATACAACGGAAATGGTACGGATGTGCAATAATATGCAGAATGGTGAACGTAAGACATGTGTATAAAGTGATCACTTAAGCTTGCCAAATACTTGGTCGTAAATCCTGGATTATTTGTAATCCAGTATCTAATACATATATAAAATTAGCTAACTAATAATATTTAGCATTAGTTGTTTTGTGCTACTTTAGTTATTATTTTGTTATACGTAAAACTTAAAGTTCTAGAATATATTTGCCTCAGGTCTTTATAATGTTAACATACTATTTAAACACTAAAAGTTAAACTACCAGCCGTCGAAAAGTTTCACCATTTCAGTATCTTACGAGTAAACGGTCGTAAAGATTTTTTTTCTTTAACGACTCTACAAAAATGCAAAGGGAAGGAAATGTAAAATAGTAAAATGCAACTAATTCCCGTAATACGGCTGTAGTGAGTGTAGCCTTCACTTAATGGGATCCTTGAAACGTTGTGAAAAATGGCCTACTCGTTTTACATATTTTTAGCCCGCAGTGTATTTAATTACCAAATATTTTAGTGAAAAACCTTAACCCTCTTTTGCGCTCGTTTTCTCGCTTCAAGCAAAAATTAGCCATTACTCTAATTTTTAATGAGACTTACTAACTTCTAGCTTTCAAAAAAATGTATTGAATACGCTCAACCTAAAATCTGAAAAATTATTTGAATCTAATAATTATAAGTTGAAACTTTTTAAAAATGTTTTACTTAACTTAAATGTTAAGCATAGAATTAAGTTTTAACGATGAATGAAGAAATGTCGCTGAAAAATATTAAAGTGATGAGTACTTTCCTGATTTATTTAATTGATTTTTATACATGAAAAACTTTGCACAATTTTATGGGTACCACTTCTTTTCTGTAAAATATCAATGTAGATAAATTCACACATATTTTTTTATAAATTAAATTTCCCCGCATGTTTTGTTTTAAAAAAATTTTTAAAAAAGAGATATATTTGTGTTTTTTTTATTATTTACACAAATATTTTAATTTCATACTATTTCTGTGAGCCTGAGTGGCTCATTATTAGAAATAGGTATCAAATTGTGATAGAGTGGGTTCGAACCGAGAAACTCTGACTGAAGAGTCCGCGACACTAACCACGGGTCCACAACCCGACACATGTATTTATACAACTATAACTTTACAAAGATTTATAAGGAGGTTTAATATTTGCATGATTTTTCGGTTATTTTGTGGGTACCTACTTTTTTCTGTAAAATATGAATGAAACAAATGTAAATTTGAAAGATTGTTATTACAAATACAACGATTTAAAAGTATTCATTTTACAGATTGAATTTCACCGAAAGTTTCTATTATTTATATAACTTTAACTTCACAAATAATTTTACAATTTTTTAATATTTGCTCGATTCTGGCTATTTGGGTAAAGGTTTTTTTTTCTACCTGCTTCTTTTCCGTAAAATATCAATGTAAACAAATGTTAGTTTAAGAAAATTGTAATTACAAATACAACGATTTACAAATATCCATTTTATAGATTAAATTTCACCGCATGTTTCTGTTATTTATTGCGAAGTTTGGTTTTATTGTATTTGATAAACACAATTAATTAAGAAGTTTAAGCCGGATTAATTCAGATTGTAAAACCTACTTTTAAGAGTCGAGTTAATCCCGCTCTTATCGTTTTACTGAATTGAGCATCCGCCCCGTTCGGCGGCAGATCGCTAGATCTTTCCATAAATCATCCCGATACAGCCATCGCCGCGGCAATAAAATATTCATCCTCGTCGGCGATCATTTCAATTTTACAAACTCGTTTAGACGAGTTAATTACTTTTAATGGCGCAGTCGCCTCGCTCGAGTTTGTGTTTTCACAAATTGGGTAAGTTGGGTCTCCTCCGCCTGCGGGGTGAATGCTTCCTTCCACCCTTCTTTGCTGATCGTATCGCGGCCGGAAGTAGGATGAGGCCGAGGACCGGCGCCCTTAAGCCTCGCGTCACGGCGAACCCTCGACGCTGGCGACCTGAGATATTATTCAGGACTACCATCAAACTTCGGCCAACTTTCGCTGCCTTCAAGATGCTCCTGGAATTGAACATCACCAGCGCCACATCCAATTAAGTCACGCTAAGTACTCGTGCATGTCGGAATTTATTATCTGTATTATCCGCGTAAACTTAAACGGCATACTAACTGAAGAAAAATGAACGAAAAGTCTAGCATGAGCGATAACAACGACATCAAATGTGGAGGTCCTCACCAAAAAGTTACATTTCCAATATCGCACAAAAAATCCTTTAAATGCAGATCTGTTCTGTTTACTGTATTCTATCGAAATCTTAATTAAAGTTGCCAAAAATCGTAACCAATCCTGTGTTAAACCAATATGAAATCATTAAATCGCACCAAAATGTAACAATTTTACAAGCTAGAATTGCTGATTACTTAAAATCATTTATAATGGAAAAGTAACGTTTTGGTGAGGACCTCCACAAATGCACTCATTTGTACTGGTGATTTCTTTTTAAATATAATAATAGTACTAAAACGCTGACTTAAAAATATATGACTTCAATATATTTTTAAATAAAATATTGAAACTATGATAGTGCTATTGTGATAAGTACCATTGTGTTGTATTTATCTCACATTTGTACTAAGATCATATCTCATTACAAGCAGCTCTGAGAATTGGGGTATAAATTTTTCACAATATAAGAGCATGAAAATACTCAAATCTTTCACTCTGTAGGTATATTTTAGTTACATCACATGACATTTGTATGACAATAATATTATGTACAATATATCAACACAATAGAAATCCTGTGGTCGTATTATTGCATCCGTGGGTCCACACGATTTTGTAAGGTATAATTTTTAGTACCTACATACATATATGTATTTAGAGAGGTGATTTTAAGGCGAGTTCCTGTGACTTTATCTCCACATAGACAGTGTATTGGGCATCGCACATAGAACGGATGCAGTATTAACTTGATCATAACGTGATGGAGCGGTAATGTATAGGGCACTCGAAGTTGCATACCGTACGTAGCATGGTGCTAAGCATCTTTAAATATACACTACGTCAAAACCGATCTCGTTTATTGCAGAAAGTAAGTGGACAGACTTTACGGTCCAAAATTTAAATGTATTAGCTTTTTGTTTAGTACATACATCGAATTGTGATGATAATGATACAACAACTCGCTCGCAGTAATTCCTAGCTGGAATCTAAAGCATCCTGCACACAGTACACGAACAAAGTTTCCCGGCGTGTTTGTGGCCAGTCCACACTATCCACTACCCTTGGTACTTTCCCGCAAATATTTACTTTTCTCACCTGTCGTAATTAACTTACCCCGCTGGCAACACCAGATCGCACGCCTTGTACAGAGTGTATACAAAAAGTATGTATTTGCGTAATTTAACGATATATTGAAAATTATTTTATGCTACAATAACGCTTCGTTCGCTTCCACGGTGTAGTGGTTACTGCGTTTTGATGCGTGCTGGAGGTCTCGGATTCAATTCCCAAGGAAGTCAAATAAAGATAAGTGTTTTTTGCTCTAGTACTTATTTAACCCCTTAGATGCTGCGTGCCACTTCATCGGCACTACACTTCGTGTCTCTTGAATTATGTGTGCCGATATATAGGTACAGCCATAAAAAAACTGCTCGGATGCTATACCGATATTAATTTAAGTCCTCATTATGAAGGAAACACTTATTTTTATCACCTTATTTTTAATTTAAAAAACGGCAACATTTTTTCGTGGTTTTATGCAAGCTTCATGTGATACTGTGTATATGCAAACACAGCGCTTTATTTTTTGGTGTATTATTGATCCATTTCATAGAAATATGATAAATCAATTGGCATGCCTAAAGGGTTTATATCATCCTGGACTTTTATCTGGAGCGAACGACCATCTTGTCTTCATCTAATAAACAATCAAGGTAAAATACGATACAGTGCCCTTATCACTATTATGTGCGGATAAGGGCTAGAAAAAAAAGAATAAGAATATTTCATTTATCACCTCCAACTACCCTACCTAGGTTATTCTGAAATCACATTGATTGAATTTTTAAAACGCTTTAAACGTTTTTTAATGTTAATTTTAACTTAAAACACTTTTATAACAAATCAAAATTAATTTATGTCATTTTTTACTATTTTTTTCTCCATGAACTCGTTCAATTAATTACTACCCATACCTCACTACAAATTATTTGTTTAATAAATTATTCTGTTTTAAATTACCACTGTTTGCACTTTACTTAGAGGCACAGCGAATTATAAGTTTGCCATTTGTAAAAACGTTTGGAAATTGTATTAAAAATATTACTATATTAAATAAATAAAATTAAAATTAAAATAATAAAACTTGTAATATAATAGTAAAATTTGAGTACCTATTTCTTATTCATGCCGAAGTGAAAGTATGTAAGTATACAATAAAATGCAATAATTTCTTTGGTTGCTTATTCAGTCATTTTGAGGAGAAGGGTATGCATTTTAATTAAAAAAAATTTTAGTAAATACCACTATTTCTTAAAATCTTTTGTGACGTATTTTTCGATACATTTCGCATCATTGCCATACCACAGGTGTTTTAAAATGATAATGAATGCATCGAAACACGTGTCACAATAGATTTCAAGAAATAATGGTATTTTCCATGTAAAATTTAATTTAAAAATAAAATACAAAATTCGGTTCCGGCGTACAACACCCTAATAAATTCTCCAAGTAATCTTTTTGATATCAACGTCACCAAGACAGCGATAATTTCTTTCGGGTATTAAAACGCTGTTAATCTCCGTCGACCGGCGTCTAACATATAATCGCGTAGCCAAGATGGTCGCCATGGCAACCCAAAACCGCACTGCATGCCAAGTTGGCAAATCCACAGACAGAAGCACTTGTGCTCGAGGACTGGAACAAGTGGTGTGGCGTGGACGCTGCAGAGTGACATCGAGTATTTAGGTACTCGTCATTATACTCGGGTGGGATACCATCCCTAACCACTTGCGAGGGTAGGTACCTAAGGACTTAGTTTTAACATTTCATTTTTGGTGGAATTTTTAAATTGTGTTTTAAAACTCTTCGCGGGTACCGCTCCAACCGTGGGGTCATAAAATACCAGGTCAGATAGAGTGTGGCCCCACGAAGTGATTTATTTTTTAAAATATATATATATATATATATATATATATATATATATATATATATATATATATATATATATATATATATATATATATATATATATATATATATATATATATATATATATATATATATATATATATATATATATATATATATATATATAAGTATTTATTTATTTTCATAATACATAGATACAATCAATATACATATTCATTTCATATATACATTTATTATACGTATTACGGCTCTTTAGGCATGGCCTGTGTTGAGCCGAATACTAACATGTTAATACAATTTTTATTTTTTATTTTTTTTTAATAATTCTTTTTTAATTATTAGATTATAAACATAACATACAGGAGATACAAAAATGATTTACAGTTTAAAGGTTTTTCAAAAAGATAATTACACCTGGACTTTAATCAATTCACTTTCTACCTTGTCCCTTCCAATGCTAAGCAACCATCGACGGACACTGTTCTTAAAGACCTGATTACTCCTGGAAATTAATATTTAAAAAAATATATATATATTAAACAATACATTTTCTTCAAAATGCAAAAACAACATTTTCTGCCCTGTAGCGGGTAAATATTAAGTTAAAAATATGCCTCTTTTGCTGGGATTTAGTACATTTTCTGGGCATTCCGAAAACATGTACAACTGAAAATTGACGATTTTTAGTTTATAACGTTCTTGAAAGGAGTGAGCGATGTAAAAAAATATACAAAACTTCCTGCTAATATTATACATACTTAAATTAGTGTCACCGCATTAAAAAAAAAATTATTAGCGCACATGATAATCACGTCATACATCTAGCACTAGAATTTTAGACTTGATGCCATCCTTCTCGTAGACTACACCCAGCCGTAGTGATAGTATATTAGGAGATTCCCTGATATAATAACGCGTAGGTAAGAATTTTGTTTTGTGTTTTTCGGTTTATTTCAATCCTATTTTTATAAAACGGACTTTCGGATTTAACGGACACCCCCTCCCCCAATTAGTCCGTTATATCGAGGTGTTACTGTAATGGAAATGTAATATTTTTTTATAAAACAATAGTATCTCTGCCATCTAGTGACAAACCTACAAACTATTTGACTTCGTTATCGGAAAACTGAGAAAATTATTGGCTCGTACTTATATTACGTAGGTACCGAGCTTTTCCCATAACATTGCAAATTTAAAAAAAAAAACTTGAGTTGTGTTCCCTAACGTCTAAGTGACTAAATAACTTAAGGATATGGCTTATGTAACACCGCTTATAATGTGCCTAATCAGGTGTATGTGTTCAGGTGTAACAAGTGAAAATAATAATTAATTATGAAATGCATTTGTGAATTCCTTTCATAACATCGTAAGAGAATAATTTTAGAAAAATTGTTAATTTGTATAAAAGATGATATCGGATGATTGCGTTAGTTCTTACCTGATTGTCAATGTCGGATTTCTTTTATATATTGCATTCCCTGAATAGATGAAGCAGTACAATGTGTCGCTAAGGTCATTGATATTATTTTCATAAAATACTGTGTCAAGGCCGATTTAACATAAGCTGTATTGACTTTTGAACTATTTAAAAAAATGATAAAAATACAAAATGCATCGACAGCATGTTATATGATGGCATGTCGGCTGTCCAAATTTAAAACACAGTAAGGGACATTTTTTTTGTAGTACGTTTTTTTTTGCATTTTTGGACTAAGTAGATTCTACTTAGTCCAAAAATGCAAAAAAAATGTCCCTTACTGTGTTTTGAGTTTGGACAGCCGATGTTAAGTAGGTACACAAATAACATGTTTATTTAAACAATTACTTTATGTAGATTTCAAAATGGCTAATTTTGACAAGACATCTTTAAAATTAATATAACCCAAGGGTTACAACTGAGGAGTTCGCGGAGAGAAGAAACATTGATATTTCATTTTTATTTCGGCATTTAAAAACGTTACATAGGTGTCACATTTTTTTTAACAAAAGGATCCGAATATCCATCTTTTTTGGATACAATCGAAAAAGGCAAAAAGCAAAAAATTAAAGGTGGCAAAGACAGCCAGAAAAAATACATTAAGACAAGCCCGTTGTAAGAGCTGGTTTGAATTCAATGAAGGCATTCGATTGATGCTTGATGGGTGACATACTACCTAACTCAAAACTGTGTGCCAAAATGCGGTGGGGATTTTCATCTACAAGTTATCTTGTTTCCGATCAATGTGTTTCAAAAAAGACTTCAGATTAAATTTTTGTGTCGATTTGCTGTTGGATTTTTGGCTGCAGCTTATTTCAGATGAATCATGTATTGCACCTTCAACTGTCTCCGCGTGCCATCAGCTGGTTACTCAAAGACAATGTGATCATGGGTGTTGTTGACAAGCCGAGCTGTATTTGATAACCATAATACGGTAGTACAGTGGAACCTCTTGTAACGAGCATAATTCGTTAAGCGAAACATTGTTTTGACTGGCGCAGAAGTCCCGGTTAACAAATCAATGTCGTGAAAAGGGGACTTGTTCTTTCTCTGTAACTCGTCATATGAAATGTCACTCGTTAAGGAAGCAACTTTTTCACTTTTTTTTGCTAGTTATATGAATTATCTATTATGAAAGGAGCTCGTTGTGAGAGGTTCCACTGTATTTAAATGATGCTAGTAAGAAGTGACAGGATGAGAAACAATAACAGAAATAAAACAAGATTTAATTATTTTATTTTTCACTGTATTGGGCATACAGATATGCATAAAATATAAAGTATATTACAGCTCTAAAATGATTGATTCCTTTCAAATATACATTCTAATTGATTTATACATATACTGGACATTAAAATTATTATTTTACAAGATTTTTGTAAATTCATACACATTGAATTTTCTCGTTCCATTATAAGAGCGCCATCACAATCGATTACATTTCTTTTCAAGGTGATAAAACAAGGTAAAGGGATAAAACGATGGCGTAATTGTAAACAAAATGACCATTGTATACATAGTACAATAAAAAAATAAATGCAGATTTTTTTGTAATAAATTCTTAGCGAAGGACGCAGTAAAAAAATAAAATCATTTAAATATTACAGAAAAATAATACCAATAAAACATTTTTCATCGACTCCGCACTGTCTGTTTTCCGGTTGGGTCTATGTATTTGCATTGGAAATGTTTGTTCTTAAACGTGACGAATATACCTATTCAGATAAATAAATAATTTCAATCTGGTGGATTCACCTTCTGAAAGAAACCAACTAACAATAAATCACTCAAAAATGTAAAAAAATAAAAACAATCATACACAGAATAATAAATTAACACTGAGAATAAAAGTTCTAGCACCTTAATAGTAAGCGTACTAAATATTTGGTGTCAAATTATTATTACAATATGTATTTTGTCATCCGAGTAACCTACTCCCCGCAAACCACACTTCTACAACAGTTACTTCGCAGTCTGTAATTTATAATAATATATATATATTTAAAAAGTATATCTGCATACCCAAAGAGGTAGGTGATCACAATAATAGTTCTCCGTTATTAAATGTTACAAAGTTCACTTATCACACTTATGCCAAAGGCAGACAGAATCACTTTTTTACAGTACACGAGAGAAAACGACCCATACAATACGTGTCCAATACATATCACAGAATCTACTGGTCAATTGTTTTCAACCGAACACGTCTTTACGTAATACTACAAATAGATAACCAAAAGAATGTACGCCTTGTCTTCCCGTTTACAGTTTATAGAAAAGGCATCATTCCCAACCTCTGACGGTTGCAGCGGAAAGATTTCAACAATTCAACAGCCAAAAGTAAATAATATCATGGAACTCATCGCATCACTCGTTTATTAATTCATTTCTAACGAGACTAATTTGCGGCCGCTCAATAGGGCAAATGGGTAATCTAGCGTGCGAAGCACGCGGCAAGCGGGGGGCGGAAGACTATGAGGGCGGAGGTGGTCTGCGATCGTAGTCTCTCCGGAAGTCCCTCTCCCGCTCCGGGGGGTAGTCGGGCGGGCGGGAAGGGGGGTAGTCTCTCCAGTCGGGCGGGTAGGGCCGGTGGGGCGGGTACGCGGAGGGGTCGCCCGAGTAGTAAGCGGCCGTGCCCCCGTAGTGACTGCCGCTCATATACGCGGGATGGAATCTGAACCAAAACAAATTTGTCAAAATTAACAATATTTTAAATATATTTACGATAATAATTTTCTAAACGAAACCAGCAAATAATAAATATTTATCATCGTTATATTTTCGTCCACCTCCGTTGTGTAATGGTCAGCACGCTCAGCTACCGTACTGGAGGTCCCCGATTCGATTCCCAGGGAGGGTCAAATAAATATAAGTGATTTATTCACTCTAACATTTATTCTATATTACCCTGGACTGGTACCTGAAACGGAGAGCTGATTACCTATCCTTCATGTGTTAATGATCAAGATAACTCTGCATTTATATAATGCAGGGCCTTATGCACCATCAGGTGCGAGTAAGGGTTTAAAAAAAAGAAGGAAAAAATATAATGTGGTTACTATTTAAAAATCTGTAAAAGAGGGGCTGGCAATCATTGATAAAATTTACAATTTTATCACCTTTACTTTTCTAGCAGTATCAATTAAGTTACTATAATCACTCATAAACGAGTGGACCTAAAATAAATGAAGTTACCTTCTTTTGTCGTGTATCCGGGGGCCCCGGTCGGGGCGGTAGGAGCGGTGCGACGGCGGCAGCGCCCCGTCGAACCCGCGAGGCTCGGGCAGCGCGCGCTTGTCGGCGAAGCGGCCACCCCCCGCGCCGCCTGCCTGCGCGCCGCCCCCCCAGCGCGCGCCCCCTGCCCCGCCCCCGCTGCCCCCCGACACGCGCCGCTCCCGCTCGCGCTCCCGATCCCGCTCGCGCTCGCGATCGCGCCCCGCGTGCTCCGACTTCTTGGGAATGCGTTCTTTGTCGTCCGTTTCCTTGGTTCTAAAATTTTTAAAAAAAATCCACCAATGACAACACTATTTGAGTAAATTGTAAAGGAAAAACACTTGTTTTTTTACCACTTGAGTTTATTTTATAACTTACCCCTCTCCTGATTTATAGAACAGATAATTATTTATTATATTTTAGTTTATATTTAGACCTGAAGATGGAAGCATAGCTTCTGAAATTAGTCATCATTATAAGATAAACTCAAGTGGTAAAACTGTGTGTGGGCAAACATTTTATTTTAGGTTATAATAAAGGGTACTGAGGGAAAGAATACTATGGCTACCAAAAATATAATTAGATTAAGTGCCAATATAAAATACAACTTGTATTTGATTTTAACAGAAAACAAAAAAACAATTAATGAAAATGAGAAAAGTTAACAATAAGTAAACAATAGGTATAAAAATGTCCACCTCCGTGGTGTAATGGTTAGCATGTTTAGCCACCGTGCTGGAGGTCCGGGTTTCGATTCCCAGGGTGGGGTGAAAATAAATATTAATGATTTTACAGTAATATTTATTTAATATTACCCTAGACTGGTCCCTAAAGTGCAAGAGTGATCACCTTGCTTTCGTGTAAGTAACAATCAAGATAACACTGTGTCAATATGATGCAGTGCCTTATGCACCATTGGGTGCGAATAAGGGTTAGAAGGAAGAAGATATATATTAAATTACCTCTTATTTTCATTAGGTTCCGGTTCACATTCACCTTCCTCGAGTTTCCTCTTATTATTTGGCGCCGTAGTGAAGTTATTATTGGAAGCGGCGGTTATACTGTCCCTCTCTCTCTTGTCCTTTCTGTCCCTGTCCCGATCCCTGTCTCTGTCCCTATCTCTGTCCTTGTCCCTCTCGCGCTCTCTCCTGCCTTTCTTGTGGTTGTTCCCTACGTCCCTAAGGCCCTTTTCGTTCTGGTGGTTATTATGACTGTGGTGTTTGTGTCCGGCATTGTTGGCATTCTTAATTTTATCCTAAAACAAAATTCGTAATATTTACATTTTGACTGCCACGGCAATTTTCAGAATTCCGGTCTAAAAAGCCAATTTCACAAACAATAAAAATATCCTATTACCGTAGAACAGGGCTACTTGAACTTTGATGTGTTACTCAAGCCCGGTACAAAAAAAAATTAAATCTGTATTTGTTCTACAATAATGAACGTAGTTATGAACAATAAGTGTCACCTGTCAGGGAAACAATGAATCATGTCGATAAGTTCATTATAGTAGACCAAATACAGATCTAAATAAAAAAAATTGTACTGGGCTCAAGTAACACATCGATGTTCAAGTAGCCCCGTTCTACGGTACTTCTCGATTTGAAATATTTTTTTTATAATTATATTTTCCGTTCATATATTTTTAATTTTTTTTTCATGTAAGCCAGCATTGATTTTTTGTTCTCTTCCCAGAAGCACTGATATACTAAGAATTTTATCATAGCTGCACGAATATGTTAAGTAAACACAGTACGAGATAACTCGTAGTCGGCGTCCTAGCAAAGAACGCATTCTACAAGTTATCTCGTAGTTGGCAGTCAATGTGTTAAAAAATTTTCAAAAATTCTAACTAGACTCGTTATTATTGAAATGTAATATTATGTAAACTCACCGTATCTTTACTATTTGACTTAGATTCGATTATTTCATTTTTATCATTAGGTGCATCCGATTTTTTCAGTCCGTATTTATATAATCTGTACAATTTTTTTGCATCGAAGTTTGTAAACTTGGATACAAAATACCAAAGGTTACTTCTCCATTCCACCTTCTTGTCTTGATCGAAGTTTTCTAAACAAAGATCTATCTGGTTTCCAATCTGACGAAGGCACGCTCTGGTTCTGTTCATCTGTTCCGGTTCCGACAGGGTCTGATCGGGGTTATCGAGTGCCCTTAATGCTTTCTTTACCGGCCTCATCTTTTCTTTGCACTGGAATATTGACAAAATAAGTTAATAATCACAAAATTACGTACAATATTACAAATGCTTACACAAAAAATTAAAATTAACATTACCTCTTCAAAAACGGAAGGGTCGAGGTCACCCAAAACCTCTAAAGCTCTGGGTTCATTATTTGCGGTAAAATGCATGGGACCAGCTGGTTTTTTCTTTGTTGCATTTTTGGACTTCGGTTCCTTTCTTTCTTTTTTAACTTTTTTCTTTTCTTTTTTATCTGGTTGCGCTTCTTCCGTAGCGTGGTTATGTTGTTCTTCACTAGCCTGAAGAAGAATCAAAATGAAGTTAGTAAACAAACATGCAAATAAAAAAATATATTTAAAAAAAATTATGTAATATTTTAAATACCTTTTCAGCCTTAACTTTGACAGTCTTTTTAGATTCATCACCGGATACAGGATCTTCGTGATCGATGGTTTCTTTCGATATAACTTTTGGTTTTCTGGTATTTTTCTTTCTGATTTTTCCAGCCCTTTGGTCTTGAAGCTTTTTCAATACTTTCAATAAATACTCGGCTCTAGATTGCAAGTGCTTGGCTTGAGGTTTTCTATCGTCATTAAATAAAATTTTATCTCCTAATCCCAGACTTTGGTCCATTTTTATCGCTTCCCAAGCACTCATACCGTATTGGTAAATACCACATAGTAATTTGGAATCTTCAGCGACCCCCCATTCTATATCGAAATTTGGAACTCTCGTTCTGGAATACATGAAAAATTTATATATTGAAAACATTTTATAGAAATACAAAATAGCCGATTTGAAAAATCACCCTAAATATAAATTCAAAATACCTGAGGAAAAATTCTTAATTAATCAATTCATTCGAACCCTGGCCCCTCTGATATCTGCTCACATTCTTTATCCAACTAAGCAAGGAAGTTAACTATCTAAACACCACAAATTTACACCCTCAGCATCAACTGAAGAAGCCTCATTATGTCCAGTTCCCAGAAAGAAGTGAACAGCTTTTACAAATCGACAGCAGGTGGCAGCACAAAACACTTTAGATATGTGTCGCCTACTTTCAAAATCTGCCAGATCCATGTAAGTCGATTTTACAAAAAATGCAAAAATTCTCCGGGTAACGTTTATGTTTCAAAGATTTGTCTATCTTTAGACAAAATATTATAAAATAGAGAATTTTCCCATTTTTTTGAATTTTTTTTCAGTATTTCAAGAAAAAAAACGAGACACAAACCGTCATCTTAATTTTTGACCTATCCCCGCTCTCTGATTGGCTGATACGGGTCAGAAGGCAAGTTCCATGAATATAGAGGCATTTGAAGTACAACGCTGTAATTAAGTATTTTCAGCAGGGTTTTCAAGTATATAAATAATTTAAACAATAAAACCCACAACTAGCATTCCGATAGAGTATTAGTTTTAAAATCTTACAAAATTGGATCTGGCAGATTTTGAAAGTAAGTGACACATATATTTTCTACCTGTTATAAATTCGTATCTCTTTGTTTTTATAGTTTTATCCTCAGAAGGAATATGTATGTGAAAAGTGATAAATTACCTAAAATCAAGCTGCCACCTGAGTCTGTCCTCCCGCTCGGCCGGCAGCATCTGGTCGAGGGGGGCCATCTCCGTCTCGCACTGGCTGAGGGTCTTGGCGTTGACGGTGATGCCGCCCAGCATGAAGGTGATGCGGGCCTTCCTCTTGCCCCCCGGCGCCCCGCCCGGCCCGCCCTCCGGCGCGCCCGCCTGCTGCCCCCGGCTCTCCGCGTGGGAGAGCGAGGCGATCTGGGCCTGGCAGCGCGCCCGCAGCATCTCCCCCAGCTTCTTCAGGTCGGCCAGGGGCTTCTCTTGCAGCTCCGCGTCGCAAGCTATGTCCTCCAGACGCTTCAGAGGTGCCGAGTATTTCTTGTAGCTTTTTACGAAGCGACGAATCTGTGAATTGTATACAAAATTAAGTAACTATTTTAACAATATTGTTTGCGGGAAATGCTTAATAACTTCTTTTACATACTGTTGGTAGAGAGCGGGAAACACTTATAAGGGTTCTATTTGCTTACTTTTGGTACAGCGCGAGACGCCTAAAAATATTGTACAGATCGGAATTAGGATTGCGGTTACATGTGATTAGTATATTACCCTTATGTGTATACTAATTAGGGTCCGGGTTGATGAAAAAACTGCCCGACAAAAATGTGTTAAGAATTTGAAGAACTGAAATTATAAACCAAAAATTAAAGTTTACATATCTATTTAGCGGTATTTTCCTTTTCCTAGCTAACAATTCTTCTCCATTTCCTATTCCATATTGAGGGATATAACTCGTAGATTAAAAATTAAAATTGGATGATCGATCAATGCAGCGATATAATTATCAATTGAATTAACGGTTTTCTTCCGATGCAGTACGTACCTTATGCACCACTCGGGTGTAGTCAGGGACTAGAAGAAAAGATGCCCTTACCTCAATGTCAGTGAAGCCCTTGATCCGCTCCCTCGCAGAGGCTGCGGGACGTCCCCTCTTCCTTGGGCGGTCCCACCCCCCCTCCCCCTCTCCGTCCCCTCCCTCCTCCCACCCGCCCTCTTCAGACCCGCTACCTTCTCCCTCGCTCTCTTCTTCACCAGCGCCAGTCTTGCGTTTCTTTCCTCGACCTGAGGAATATAACTATTAACGTGGATTCTCACTATTCCCATATCATTTTATTTATTGTTTCGGCATTCACTTTGTGGTAAGACATGATTAAATTGTAAATGAAAACACTTGTTTTTTACCACCTGACTGTTATATTTATTTTCAATGTGTTTTCATTTACAATTTATTTCCATATTAGCCTATTTTTAAAGGACAAGCGGAATGGAACTAACAATAGCTAACCAATATATATATATAGTAAAACTAAAGAACCGTAATACATACAGAAGAAAAAAATGTATGTGTCTATGAAATATATAAATTTAAAAAAATTATATTAAAAAAAATGCACATGCTTTGCCATGGGTTTAATGCTGTTTATGTTGCCGCTCGGAATGAAACATTTCACGAGAATTATTTTGAATACGTTGCAGTATTTGTAATGCAAGTAATTAGTAGTCACCTTCGTCACTTTGTTGAATCTGCTGAAGCGTTTTCCGAGACCTCGGTGGTAAGTAAAGGTCTTCCATTTCCTTGGTCTTCTCTTCTTCTTGTATTGCTTTTCTAAAATCTTCAGGAATAATGTCGTCCTGTAAAGATTTATAGTACAATCCATTAGTAAACACAAAACATATTTAATACAAAATAGTAGTGAAAATCGTTGACAGGCAAATTATCCCACTGTCTGGGAACGTGTAAGGGAATAACCAAAGAAAGTTTTCGGCTTATCTACCTAGACCAGGAAAATGCAGTGTTAGCTGCAGTAGTCAAATATATACTCAAGGAATACTCTGATTTACCCAAAATTGTTTCAATATTTTTATCATAATTTTGATGATAACCATTTTTTTTTAATATAACAATGATGCTTTTATTAAAAGAATATAGTGTTCCATGCTGTTGTAAAAATCTAAGAACTACATACCCAATCTTTGGTCTCTTCATCAGGTTCCTCCTTCAGGTCGTCAGTTTTCTCCTCATCGAAGGCGAAGCTGGCTACTTTAAAAGCAGAAAGCAGCTCATCTCCCACCATTGTCGGTGCTTCATCACGAGTTTCGGCTCTTCTTAAGATTTCATCAATATCACACTAAAGAACATAAGAAATATGATAAATTCCAGATATTTAATGGAACTAATAACACTAGTGTTACACTCTCAAATGTCATCGACATTATTCATGTATTTATTTGTTGCACAATAGATGACAAATTACTGGTATAATTAGGGAAAGAAAGGAAAATTAAAACTAAAATCTGTACATTTATACAAAATCTTCTAAAAAATACCATTAATAGGAATGATTTTTTGAATTTATAAAATATGTAAATTAAACATGATATCTTTCTTTAGTCACTTTTTGATAAACTACATTGAAATGATCACCCTGTTTTAGGGCTAATTAATCCATTTTGCATACTTCTTTGAGTATTTGACGTTGTTAACTTTTGAATCACAAAAGATTAAAAAAATACTCACAACAGGCTCCTCATCCCCATCCTCATCATCCTTGAACAATTCCTCAGCACCAAACTTCAGTATAGCGTTGAGGTCCTCCTTGTTGAAGGGCGTGCTGTTAGAGGAACCGGCCCCCTTCTTGTCAAGAACAGTCCTACCGGTCGTGTCCATACGTTGTATAACCAGATGGTCCAAAACCATTTTCCGTTTTGCTCTTTCCACTATTTCTTCTTCAACAGATCTCGCAGTGACCAGTCGGTAAATGTTTACCTGGAAAAACAAACCGCTTTATTAACGAAATATTACCTTCCCCGTAATAACAAAGGCGATTTTGAGGAACACGATTTATTACCTGATTTTTTTGTCCTATTCTATGCGCTCTAGCTTGAGCTTGAAGATCATTTTGGGGATTCCAATCCGAATCAAATATTATCACAGTATCGGCAGTTGCTAAATTAATTCCTAAACCTCCCGCTCGAGTCGACAGCAGGAAACAAAAATCCTGTTGAAAACGGAACCGTTAATATGTGCGTGCCAGGGAGAGCCACCATAATACGCAATATGTTACATAACTTACTACAGAGCCTTCGGCGTTGAAGTGGTCCAACGCTTGTCTTCTCAGTTCCCCCTTAATGCTTCCGTCCAGACGTTGAAACGGAAAGTGTCTCTTGGTGAGGTATTCCGCCAGGATATCCAGCATCCGAACCATTTGGGAAAAAATAAGTACTCGATGTCCCGTTTCACGTAATCTACACAATAGTTTATCTAAAAGCACCAGTTTCCCGGAACCCCTCAGTAGTTGCTGCACGACATCCTCGTGAGAGGTTCTGGCTTCGTACTCGATCGGTTTAGTTAACAAAGCGTGATTGCAACACTTCTTCAGTTCAACAACGATATTGAGGAAGGTGTTGGTCGAACCTTTAACGCCCTTACGCAGAGCGCTATAATTTTTTGTTAAGATCCACTTATAATATTGCTTTTGTATCGAAGTCATTTCGACTCTTAAAATTTGTTCTACTTTTGCAGGTAAGGATTTCTCGACGTCCTTCTTCTGTCTTCTTAAAATAAACGGTTCCAACTGCTTATGTAATTTAGAATAGCCCCTTTGGGCGGAGTTTTCGTGATCTTTTTCAAATTCTTCCCAAGTCGTGAATCTGAAATGTTAGTAATATTGTTTAGATTCCAATAAATAATTTAAATATAATACATCTTAATTTAAATATAGTGACCAAATAAAAACATACTTATGAGGCATAATAAAATGTAGCAGCGCCCAAAGCTCCTTAAGTGAATTTTGCAGGGGAGTTCCCGTAATTAGCAGTCTATGATTTGTATCAAATTCTTTCAATGCTTTATATAGAAGAGAATCATCATTTTTCAACCTGAAAAAGATCAATAAACACTTTTTTTTAATAATAAATAAAGGCATTTATGAAAATGCCTGCAACGAATATATACAAAAAAACTGATTAAAAGATAATCATAAATAAAAATAAATAAATAAAAATAAGAAACAGCTTCTACACCATCTTCAACCTACAACATCTCAATAACACAACTCTAGGCTTAGCTTCACATATGGTGTTTGAAAATTATGCGGAATGCATCAAAACACGTGTCACAATAGGTTTTAAGAAAAAGTGGTATTTATCAAGTAAAACTTAAATTAAAAATTAATATTTACCTATGTGCTTCATCAACCAGCAGTGCAGCCCAACTAAAGGAACCTAGGAACAGTCTGTCTTTTAATACTATTTCATATGTGGTTAAAATTGTGTTAAATTTTAACCGTTTGGAACTGGCGAAATCCCATTCGTATTGCCTGATCTGAAATTAATTAGGAAAAATGTTTAAATAATTCACAAACCCCTCTTTATTTCTAAGGATGAATGAAGCAAAATGAGCAGACTTACAATTTCTCGAGATGAAACATCACCAAGGTAGGTAACCACATTGATTTCGGGAGCCCACAGCTGGAACTCTCGCTGCCAAGCAGTCATCGTACTCAAAGGGACCACACACAGGTAAGGCCCGTGCATGGATTGGGCATGGAAGAGATAATTTAGAAAGCATATGGTCTGTAAAAAATTAAAATATTAAGATCATAACCTAATAAAAACAGAATTATTTAAACAAAGACAAATTTGTTAGAAGGATATTTGATGGTACTCAGTGATGCTGTTAAAATTTGACATTGTAATGAAGAGTCCATACAAAAAAGATACTAGGCCAGTTCTTGCACTCCATATCCTACCGTTATTCAGCTAAAGTTATCATATTTCCAAATAAATTACTGGCACTCAGAAATTGTGTGCCAAAAAAAAAACATGGTAATAATCAGTATTTAAATGCTATTGAAGAATCTAAGCAATTACCTGGATAGTTTTACCCAAGCCCATCTCATCGGCCAGAATAACAGAATTCTCTTTGCACCAAGCGTGAACCATCCAATTCAAGCCGTCCATTTGATAATCTCTCAAAATCAAAGCCTAAAAAAAATAATCCTAATTAAATACAAAAAGGAATAAAAAAAAAAAAAATACACAACAGTTTTATTAACCTTGGGCTCATGTTGATTATAGTGATTTTTCATCAAATCCTGACATTGAAGCTTGTTAAAAAAAATAAACTGGCATCATTCCACGAAGAAATATTTTGGCAACAAGCCAAGATATATATTTAAAAAGAATACTAAGGTGACAATTACCTTATCACCTCCCATGTATTCCGGTTGTCCCAGGATTTGGTGAAACTTGGGTCTATACTTGAGCGCTTTACAATGCCTGGAAGGAGTTGTTTTGGAGTCTTCTCGCATTCTAAATTCTTCAATCTTTTTAGGCCATTTCTTGCAGATGAGCACTGAATCTTCCCAGGTGGCTTCGAAATAGGGGAGTGACTCCCATTTGCAATAGTAATCAGTGCCACTACCATCATCACGGATGTGTTGCGCTAGGGAAAAATACCAATTTGATAAATCCATTAAATAGAGCTTCATTAACTATCATTCAGCTGCACTATTCTGAGGATACCGCTACTGAGAAATCTACTCAATGCTATAACCGAAAGTACTTGAATACTTAAAAGACTGACATGACTCGGATTAAGGTTGCCTTATTTTTCCGGGAACCCACTGGAACATACTAAAAGATGTCAAAATATTATCACAGGCAGGACTCACAAAAATTATTAACAATAGGGGAGAATTCACGCTCCTGTTTTCAAATTTTCAGGAACTTTTAGTACATCCATACATTTTCGACATCGACATGTCGGGACATCACAGTCAATAACGGCGACATGTCGATGCACCGGGATTATTGGCAACCCTCAAATAAATCCTCCAACACATGTTTAACAATGCTTCAAAGATATCAGTGTTGTTTGCAAAATTAAAATGATCCAACATTGAGCCACTAAATGAAGGTGATAGATTACAAAGTATTTGATAACATAGCCCTTGGATAAATTGCTGAAATTCTTACCTATTATTCTCTCCACATTATAATAACTTTTAAGGAGTTCTTGTTGTAATTCTAATTGGCATTCAAAGTAATCAATATCTTCCGGACCAGCATGCTTTCTCCACCAAGCGAGGTCGGCCTCTTTCTTCACAAAGTTTTCCAATTTTTTCATCCCTTTGACCTTTTGGTCCTTCAAGGTCTGTTCAGATTCCCACGTGTTGTGAATATGCGACCAATCTTTCCACTTGATCAGGTACTGAGGCTCTACAGAATCCATGTCGTTTGAATCCACATCGGCATTCGGATCACCATTTTCTTCTACATAGTAACATGTTGTTTTATTCCCGGTAACTGAAATCAAATACTATAAATTAATGTCATTCTTATAAATAATCTCAAAGTAATAAATTTTATGACTTCAGTATGGATATTTTGTCCGGCTCTAGTGTAGTGGTTGGCGCACTAGGCTACCATGCTGGAGGTCCTGGGGTTCAATTCCCACGAGGGTCAAAACAAATATTAGTGAATTTTCAATATGAATAATATTTATTTAATATGACCCTGGACTGGTATCTGAAGTGGAAGGCTAATCACCTCTCCTTCGTGTATTTAATGGTCAAGATAAACACTGTTTCTGTACGATGCAGTGCCCTATGCACCATTGGGTGCAGATAAGAGTTAGAAGAAGATGGATATGTAATATGTAAATATATATATTCTGTGCATACCTCCTTTCTTCCCCCACCGATGGGCAAGCACCCTCTCGATAGTTTCACTCTTGTCCTCTTCTAGCGGCGGCTCAGGCTCTCCCCCTTCCACCTCCAGTAGATCCGAAGAGTCAGTCTTCTCATCCTCACTAGCTTCCTTATAACTAACTGTGGCGGTACTTGCTACACGGCGTGACACTGCTCTAAAATACCAATGACCATACATTAAAAATATATTTATATTGATTTACATTCAAATAAGTACATAATAAATTGTAGGAGGTACATGCGCAGAACTGAATGCAATTGCGCATTTATTTTTCAGGTTAAAATTACTATCGGAAATACCATTGTTCAAATTTATTGTCCTTACTATTGTTAAATTTTTTTTAAATGTCATCATAATTTTTGTTTTGAATGGCTGAATCTTCTATTGAATCAATTTTTAATTGGTTATATTATAATAATAAATTTTAAATAAAAAAAAGCTCCTAAAAAGTGATAAATATATTTGATTGTCACAATACTATGTCCGAAATCATTAATTGCCAAATTTCAAAGCCATATAATTGTAGAAATGGGATTGAGGGAAACCAATTTGTATTTAGTTTGACTTCACAAAACCCGTGCTAACGCATGACTGATCCCAGACAATGAAATTTCCGGGCCTCAAGATGTTATTCCCGATACCATGACTGCATTAAAGTAACTCCAATACCCCAGAAAATGCTCTCCACAAATAAGAAAATCATGCTGAAGACATGGCATTAAGTATACAACGCAATGTGTTGCTTACGTTTTTGTATATTTTTTTTAAAATAGGAATATCGCCCAATAGATGACCTTTTACTCATTTAATTAACGATCAAGTTGATATACCATCAACCAAATGCAACTTGCCATGAGATGCAGATAAGTGTCAAGCGAAGGCTCAATATTTTCCAATTTAAATTTCAAGACAAAATATCCTAAAAATCCACAATAAAGTTTACAATTTGTGTCCATCACATCTGTATTCCGTTTAGTTATATCTACATACCTTTTAGTCTCATCATCGCTACTTTCATTAGTTTCATCATCACTAGAGTATCTATTTCTTCTTCGAGGGGGTTTTTTTTTTAAAGGGATTTTCTTTTGCCCGGGCCTTTTACTCGGGGGTGGCGGGGGTGGGTGACTCTCCGTGTCACTACCCGAACTATCGGAATTCCAATTATCAGATCCACTGAAACAGAAACAAAATTATAAAAATGGGTATGCCCACACTATTTAGGCAAGAAAAAAAATACGCAAATTTGAGTTATTTATATCATGCATGTCAGACCTCGGTTCTTAATGCATGTTTGTTCTGTAACCCCCTAGTGCATGTTGGTCCTCGGGTTGGCTAAAATTGCATGTGATAAACATTGTGTAGTTTTAAGTGTGTGAATAGTGCTATGGTGGTGAAGGGTAGTATTGTTTGCATGCTGTGGTAGTGATTGTCCTGACGAAGAGACGGGTACATCTCGAAACCGGTAGACATTAAAAATCTCGGTGATTGGTTTTTTACTAATATTACTAAGATTTTTGTAAAAAAAATATAAGAGTTATTTATAATACCTTTTTTTTTTAAATGTCCTTTGTAAAGGCTTTGCCCTATCACTCGAATCACTATCGATCAACTTCAACCTTTCAGGTTCTCTACGAGATCTTGCTGATCTTCTGATGCAGTATATGTCAGGATTCTCTTCCCAGGGTTCGGAGCCGGACTTGGACCTTCTGCTGTTCCCCGATCTGTTGGAGGACCTCTTTTCCGGAGAGGACATGCTCTCCGAAAGGTCTCCGACGAGGGAATTTTCTTCCGACTTGGGTGAAGCATCTCTTTGCGGTGAGGAGTTAACTTTGACCGAACCGTTCTCCTCGTCAGATCCTGATCCTGACCTGGAATGAGAGCGCGACCTAGACTTCGACCTAGATCTGGACCTAGACCTATTCGAACCGGATCTTGATCCTGAACCGGAACTAGATGAACTGGATCCGGAGTCACTACAAAAAAAAATAGCAAATGCACACAAATACTAGATTTTCATTCATTTCATTCAAACCCTTATCCCCACCCCAATGGTGCATAGGGCACTGCATCATATAAACGCAGTGTTATCTTGATCGTTAACACATGAAGGAAAGGTGACCAGCCCTCCACTTCCGGTACCAGTCCAAGGTAATATTGAATAAATATAAGAGTGAAAAAATCACTTATATTTATTTGACCCACCCTGGGAATCGAACCCGGGACCCCCAGTACGGTAGCCGAGTGTGCTGACCATTATACTACGGAGGCGGACAAATACTAGATTTAACCCCCGATTTATCAAGATATTATAAATATCTTAACAGGAAAAAAAATATTAAAAGGGACTATAGAAGTATAGACATTTACAGAGCTAACAACCTGTTATAGGCTGGTTTAAGTGGTCACTTTATACATTGCGTAACATTTACTATTCAGCCTTTGATCGATAAATAGATTCTTATTAAATTAAATATGAAAACAAGTTCCAGAAAACAAAGCAATATGGACGTTCAATCATGGGTAGATTGGTGAATGTTACGACACATGATCACTCAAACCAACGAGTGATAGGCAAGCCCTTTAAATTATAGATGTGATGAATGGGTGGCAGTCAATTTTCAGTTACCAGGTTGTTACTTTTTCTCAAATTATATTTTATGCCAGCATGAGTTTTTGATGTCAAATATATTAGGAGCTAGAAACACGCAACCAAATTAGTGCACTAATCGACATGATCAGCTTTAAGTTAATCCAAAAACTGAATCAAGTTACAACTTCTAGTAAAGAAGTGATTATTTAATTTAGATTTTTTTATTGATTGCCCATCTTCAATATTCTCTCCTCGTAAATTTCTTCATCTCCATCGAGACATCCATAAACATCTTGAAAACAAAATATTAAATTCAATTTGTATTAAAAAATTTAATCACCTGTCAGATCCGGAGCCAGAACCGGAAGAATTACTTTTGCTAGCATTATTACTACCCGACTCGCTTCCTGATTCTGTCATGCATCCTTTCTGCAATACAAAGATTCATAAATAAAAATTTAAAATACAAAATAGAAAGTCACAGCAATACTCATATATTTGAACAAGTATTGAGACCAAAGTAATTTGAAAACCTCTGCATATTTCAATTACGCCTATGTTAATCAATAATGAAAATTAACCCTTAGAGTGCGAACCGTCGACAGGTGGACTCTCTATTAATGCGTATAAATATGTGTATATATTATATATACTATAAATTAATGCGTATATGCGTCGGAATACCGACTATTGCGCAATTTGATTTAGGTATCGACCTGTACGGACGTGTCTTACCGCGCGCATGTATAACGTTTTTGATAAGTTAGTAAGATTTATAAATAACCATTTAAAATTATTTTGCTGTGAATTAAACATTGGTTTTTGTATTTTTTTAAGTAAAAGTTTTTTATTTCTACCTACAAAATGTCAAATTCGTCAAGTAGCGATGATGAAAAGCAATTAGCTATTTATTACCAGTAACAAAAACCACTTTGAACCTTCATATAATTCAATGTCATGAGGAATTGTTCAATTTCAGTAAAGAAATAAAATACTAAATTTATCTAAAATCAATGAATTTCCTAGCGTAACTTATTACGAGAAAACTAAAAATTCAAATATTTCAATAATAAAAAAATATTATGAAAAGTCAATTACTTAATGATCCTTTTGTCAAATTTCTATCAACTATCAATAGATAACTATAAGGTTATAAACCATCATGTCCAAATAGTACACGTTCCATATAACCAGAAATAGTTTGTTTTAAAAAAAACCTATACATATAAAAAAATATCATTAATGTGACCACAATATACTAAATTTAAGATAATATTTTTAAATAACGGTAATGTATTCACTACCAACCATAATTAATGAAAAAAATTTAAATTAGATAATTTTTTTTAAAATAATTTCATATTATTTTAGTTGCATACCAATTTTCAGTAATATTGTTAATTATTGCAAAAAAAAAAGTGATAAAAAAAACAGATAGTTTCTCACTAAAAACCACTAAAAATGTATCGTAATATAAATATTCCGATGAAATTGGTTATCGGATGAATGTATTTTTTTCAATAATGCATGGTTTTTTTAAAAAAATAATGTATTTTAATAGTTGCTAGGGATTGATCAAACAGAATAGTTTTTAAAAAAAACTTCATTCATTGAAAAGTTATCGACAAACAATTGGAACAACAAAAATAAAAAATAAATGTATATATTTTTCCAAAAATCCAATAAGCTGGGTACTGCAAAATAATGTTAAAAAACCTATTCCCACTTATTGCCTCATTATACAAATAATTTAAACGTTTCACTGGGACTGAAGACAGATGACCTGTTTCCGGGAAGAATGTATGAAGATCCCTGAGGTTAAAAATTTCAAAAATTGCTGAAAAAAATAGGAGAATTCATACAAATTCCCAAGCAACATCTTAAAGGAAGTTCACATCGAAATGAAGGAATACAGGAGCTCACTGATGATAATAACAAAATCTAAAAGCTAATATATACAATAGGAATTAATAATATTGAGGTTATATCTCAAGCAAGTGTATATTTCAACATAAAATTGTGAAAAAGGGTCCACTTTAGATTTTCATGAATTTGGGGTCATATGAAAGGCAAAAGAACAATGTACATTTTTCAATTGAAAAAGCAATGGAACAACGATGTTTTCATTGATAAATTAATATTTTTATAATGTAAACAAGCCTAAGAAGAGACAAAAAGCATGAAAACTACAATATATGCCGAGAGCCACACCCTATGAAAAAACCCGGAAGAGATCGATTGTAGGTGAAAAAAACAATGCAAAAAAGCACAGGGAATATTAAAAAACAAATATAATAAGGGCATTTAACTGTAAAACCTACCTGGTGCATTTTGTGACAGAGGAATAAAGTTTGTCGATTATTATATAACTGCGTGAGCCGAATGGGTTAAAATACAATTAAAACGATAAACCGAAACTAAAAGATTCATTTAAAATCATTTGTAAAAACCCTTATTTACTGTATAAAGGATAAAAAGAGTAACGAATATTTTTCACTTCACGAATGCTGACTGACGCCATTTTGTGAAATGGTAAAAATCAGATTGATGACGACTATTTCTTAACTAGATTTTTCGTGTAATTTTCATTAAAATGTATATATTTGACAGTAAACAACTACGAATATTTGTAGATACTATAATATACACACGCGTAATGTAGGTTAATGCACTCAGATACTCGTCAGACACAGAGTAAGTAAACCGAATGACCAGCGATGTCAGCCATATTGACTTTTCTCAGCTCGTCTTGGCTGTGCGATTTCCGTTTCCCAACTGTGTTGCCATATTTCAGTAAAAAACAAATAATTATATTATTAAATCGGGGTTTGAAGTAAATTGATTTAGCATTCAAACTAAACAATTAAATAATAAATAAATAAAATCAAACAAACGTTTAAATCATCTTTTTTTTTAATTAGTGGAAAATCTTGTTTCTGTTTTATTTTTTTTAATATATCAATATGAAATTAACAACACGCTGATTATTTGGGATGTCTATTTGACATAGAGAAGGGGTTTGATCGATAATTTCGGAGGGAAATCATCCTGGCGGCTACGTTCGGGAGAGATAATGGGGGGAATGCCGTGGATTTCTCTCGCGGGGCGGTGAATACGAATTCCGGGAACTCGATTATCCGCGGAAAAGGAAGTCTCGTGTAACGTGTTACCCCGCTATGTATATTAATATCGCGCTTGTTAAGTTCTAATCTGAATGAATTTAATCTTTGTTTATTTGAGCCCGGAGGAAGTATGCATCGAATTGAATACAATTACAATCAAGATAAAGGTAAAAGGGGGAAGGATAATTAAAACTTGAATGTTTCATGTACCTGGTTTAATCGATTAAGTAAACATATTATTAAAATGACTTACCCTAGATTACAACACTTAGAAAATAGCTTATACTAAACGAAAGGTCCTTAACACAGTCCAAAGTTCACTTTCCTAGCTCATGTCTTGTTCACAGATTCACTTAACGAAACACAGTAACGAAGATTGAGGATTGGTCCATAGTTATGAGCCATGAACGGCTCCGGGGTTGTGGAATCCCGTTGGGCGTGACGGCCACAGGTTGTAGGCTGGGCGGTCTTCGAGGGGCAGGAATCTGGTGTTCCTGGAGGGGCAGGAATCTAGTGTTCCTGGGTGGACGGCGGACGTCCTAGATGAGCAGTTCCTTCGCTGTTGGAAAGAATCTGGCGTTTCTATGTGAAGGATGAGGGATGAGGCATCTTCGCGGCTGGAAGATGGCCTTGTAGCGCTGGCTATATCGTGTCTTGGAGAAATGAACACTTTTCACTTCACACGATTTCTACTGCGAGAGGGTAGTTACAAAGGGCGGCTTAATATTTATGATCGTAGCTTTGGGTCTGTGGGTCGGCCCGTTTTTAACGACCCTAGACGCGGACGCCGAAATGCATTATTGCTAACGGCCGAAAATTCCCTAATTGCCGGTCTTACCCATCGTAAACATTGATGGTATGTTATCATTGTTCCGAAGAAAAATTCTTTTACAATTCGAAATAGTAAAATATATTTTTCTAAAGAAAGGTTAGGCTTCGAAGAAACCCGCCGTCGTTTTATTATTATTTTTTTTTGTCTGATAACGAACAAATGATTTATCTGCGCGCCTAGAAGTGAAAATTTTAATGGGAAGAAAAACGATTTTTAATGTAATATTTTAAACACCCAGATTATGCAATATATCAAAATGAAGCTCTCAGGCGTGTAGTAAGTTGATTTACTTAGCAAATATATAATATAAAAGTTATTGTCCGAAAAACATAAGCAGGAGAAAAGAAAAATGTTTTCAAATCCTACAATAACAAAAATATCAAACGAAAATATTATTTTTCATTTATTCTGAAATCAAAGTATTTTGTTTGTTTGTTTGACAAGGCCTGCCTAAGTCATTGATTGTACGATATCAACAATGTAATATTGTAAGTCTACCGATGAATTATTTATTTTTAGAAAAATACATTTGATTTATTCAAACTAAACAATGTATTTTTTAAAAATTGCGTTGCTTTTGTGGACAGAGGTGACTTTCTGAACAGCACTTTCGACAAACGAACGCAGTACTAGTATATAATCTTTGAACGCAATAATCTTTGAACGAACGTATTGACGGGTTATGCAGAATTTGCGCAAATTAATCTATGGTTTTATTTGTGACGTGCGGTGTGCTGGAGACAGATAAACATACATAAACGTACAATTATTTGGTATTTGGAGAAAACCAATAAACATTCACGATCGATCGTCATATCCAGTACTTTACTGTTTATATTATGCTTTAATGGTTGATAACCCGATGTTTATTGATTTTGAATTTGTTTATTAGTAGTATAAGCATACAAAGAAAAAATATTTTTGGAAAATATATATGTATTGTTAAAATCATCGTTCTTAAATCTATGTTATGAATTATCGATTAATTAAATTTGTAAAATTTGTGACATTTGACAGATTTTTTATTTTAATGAATTTTTAGTTTATGTTGGGAATTCTATCAATAAAAAGGCCACAGGCACTTTTCATCATTGTTACATTTTATCCTTCAATATCACAAATAAATTATTTGTTCATTCCATAAAAAGTATTAATCAGGTTTTACAATGAAATAACAGTTAATGTCAAAATATTTATTTAGTACTTGTAATCAAAGTGTTATTCTATTACAAATAAATAAAATTATATTAGTCCTCTTTTGCAACATCTTGAGGAGATAATTTTGCTTATTACAATTGTTGTAAATCCTAAAAGAGCACTCCCTCCGCATACATATGCTAATATCTCCCTGTAATACTGAGGACAGTCAGATTGGTTCTCGCATTTGCTAAAAGAAGAAAAAAAAACAAAATGAAATAATGTTCCACCAACACCAATTCCTTCACCTGATCACTGTTTAAAATAACTGTTAAACTGACTAAGGTTGACTAGTCAGTGCATCTCTAGTTTTCAATTTCAATTTATCCAATAATAATTCACATATCGCTCACTCCTTTCAACAACGTCATATATTAAAAAAACTTGATTTTTCAGGAGATCGTTTTTAAAGTTAAAATAAATATCAAGCCACTTATTGAACTTTTTACTCTGCAACAGATATTTTTAGGTAAAGCCTGAAGGTTTTTTCTCCATTTGAAAAATATCTAGTATATTTTAAAAAAAAAAATTAAACAATACCTTTTCTTCAAAATCCAAAAACAACACTTTCTGCCTTGTAGCGGGTAAATATTAAGTTAAAAATATGCCGTTTTTGCTGGGATATAGTACATTTTCTGAGCATTCCGAAAACATGCACAACTGAAAATTGTTAATTTTTGAAATATGACGTTGTTGAAAGGAGTGAGCGATATGCATTTCAAAGTAACATTTAAAGCGTATACATTAAAACATAAATTAATGAGTAAGCAAGAAGACTCTTGTTAAAGATATAGAAGAATCCCACTTTGGAATACCCCATCAGACACAGGGAACAGATCAATATCCGGCGTGATATTGATCTGTTCCATATGCCGATGTATAACGATCGGCAGGTTGGTCTTGTATATAGGAATGTGAAACAGTCTATGCCGACGCTGTCTTAGGTAACTATTGGGAACATACAGAACTGATAATTTTAGGATTATCGATTATACTGCGCAACAATCAATAAAAATGCGTAATCAAATACACATTCCTTCTAGTCTCTAAACTATTGTAGCCATGCATACCCTGGAGAAACTGGGTCAGGTAGAGCCAAGGATAATACCTGTACTTTCTCATGTAGAGATCTCAGATTGGACTTTCTCTACTATAAGAGAGTACTTAAGCTCATGTGGTTCCCAAGTTATGGAGCCACTTTCGAGTCCACTTCACACCAAGGAGTTATAAAAAGTTCTCAGCACGCAGGCATTTTCGAAAATCCTGGCAGTACGCAGAAGAAATCTTAACAATGAAAAGTCCTTTTTGGTTTTCGCTGTTGATATGTTATTTTCATCCATTTGAAAGATAATGGTTGACAACTAATATTACATTTGCACAGGACATGAAATTCAGTATTTATTGTTTATTGAAAGCACACAAAACTACACAATCAGAATAGGTAGATAATTTAAAGTGTACTTACTAATGTTCAATTATAACCACAGCTAAGCCTGTTATTAGTTTATCTGCGAATGTGACAACTGAATACACTACAGCGCCCTGGTCTGAATGTGGGCCAATCAAATCTGCCGTGATGCACAAACTTGATACCATAGTTATAGAGCTTCCGGCACCTTAAAATACATAATTGAATATTTTGTTTTATAAAAACGTTTCTAACTTTGAAGTATGATAATATAAAACTCCTAATTATTCATCATTTACTTTGTGTAGTACCACTAAAAACATTACATCACAACTATTAGTTTTGGAATTAGCATTCCTTCGTCAGGTCAACTATAGTCTAAAGCTGGTCTGATGGAGTCGTCAAGAAGTAAAAAAAAGTTACTTTTCAAGGGACTCATATTTATTAGCTGTGTTCAAATGGCGCAAAAGAGTGCGAGTATGGGTATGCAATCATTTAGCACTTTTGCCATTGCTGCTTTTCTTATTTTCCTACCTGCTGTCTCTCTTCCACTTTTTATCTCATTCAGCAGTAATATCATACATTGTAAAGTATTATTCTAAGCCTCGAGTTCCTGGCTGCCGAAGTACATAGTCAAATATAGTAAAATAATGTTTATCATAATTTTCATATCAAAACGGCTTGAAGTCGCATTCAAACTATGGTACTTAATTATTTTCTGTGAAGATGAATTAAAATAATGCATTTATGATATTCACATAACTCACCGAGTAACGCTGCTACTGCATATAGTTGGAAAGATCCAGAAGTAGGATCTAATGATATTGCCACCCACATACATCCCATCATACTAACCAATGACCCCAGAGTATACAATACCTGCAAATATATACCAATATCAAACACACTATTCGCTTGTGAAACTATTTCACCTCGATTAATATTCTAAATTATGAATACCAAATAGAATAAATGTTTATAAGGGATGAAAAATATATAAAGAAATTGAGAAGAGAGAGAAATGTTGCTCTGAATGCATTGAAAATTAAAATATGTTATTGTAAAAAATAATAATAATAAATATGGTCAATTCAAATACAAATCACCATTTTTGTTAGAAATCACGAAACGGTTTACCGCAGTTTTGCAGCTTTCCATCTCACAATTTAATATTTACATATACGTATATCTAGATAGTTACTTAATACAAACAATATCTACGGGTAAATGAAGGTAAAAATTTGGATTTAATCTGGTAACTATGGATAAGAGATCCTGAAAAGGTGGGTTTAGATTGAAATTCGGCAGAATTCTGGATAGATCTCAGATTCAGGGTTAAGTTCTTCCATGCTGCGGGACCAGTAATAGCGAAAGCCCTATCACGGAAATTAGTATTGAGACAGCGTTTGGGCTCCGATAGTCTGCTGATAGCTGATGTGGTTGCCAATCAAAAAGCTGCCTGTCTTTCACTGGCTATCATTAAGGTACATAACAGAGTGCTAGTGCCATGACTGATGTATGGAAGCGATACATGAAATTTGGAAAAGAAGCATAAAAGCAGAGTGAATGCAGTTGAATGTGCTAAAAATTAATGTAAGACAGAATTTAAACTATCTATGTATTAGAAAGCAATTTAAGGCTGAGTTTAAGGACAATTGAAAAGATTAACAATGGTTCTTTGAGGAGGTTTGGATATGTGGAGTAAATAACAAGGGGATTATATTTGAGAAATGTGAAGCAGACAACAGGATGAGGGCAGTCAAGTAAATCTTGGCACAAACAATTCAACCAGTCTCTAAAATCTGTTTATGTCTAAAGTCTACCTAACCGGAGAGCATTTATGACTAGATATTTGCATGTAAAAGAAGCTAGGAGTGTATGCTAGACTATGGCTACCCCTACACAATCAACATGATGGTAGCAGTATGATGCAAAGTGTATATCATTGTTTGTGAACACAGGTTAATTGTTTACCATTTGTTTTACTAAATAATTTGTATAAACATTAAACTTCTTTGTTAATCTTTTTTGTAGTAAATTATAAAATTATTTGAAAAAAGTCAAGTTAGCAAGCTCTTACCTTATTACTTATATACTGATTTCTGTATTTTAATAATAAAGAAGCAAAAAATGAAGAAATATAAGAAGCCAATGGCACACTTGCTATGGACTCCACAGTTTCTGTTGTTTCTACCGAATTAAGTCTTTCGTCTAAAAACAACGGCATATAGACCAAACTTAATGCGCTGAAGAGGCGCGACGCTACATATCTGTAAATTGAATTATTATAATTAAATAGCATTCATCAATCATTTCTAGTATATATCGACGGCCCCTACGTAAAGTACTCTATCTGCAAATTGATTACTTTAAAGGAGAGAGCTTAGAAGATTTTTTCAACATATTTTTGTTTTTTAACTAACGGTTTTATCTGAAATTCTAAACTAGTATTATACATTCAAAAACACTAAAAAATTATGTATTAAATCGTTTTAAAACCTTATGCTTTGTCAAAATTAAGTAGTTAGCGTTTTAGGAGTTCAGTTCATTTCGAAAATTCGATGTAGATAGCGTCTCATACGCCTTAAAATTAGGCGTAATTCATTTTATATATTTTTTGGTATGTTTATATTTGTAGATAATGGTCAGTTGATAACATACACAAAATATCTCAAAATTGACGAAAATGTACTTAGAGCACTTAACGTAGGGCACGTCAATATCATTGATCTTAACAAGGCTTACAATAACGCAGATTGATATAAAAGTGGTGATCGAAAAAAATTCTTTTTTTCTGCTTTTGCTGCTATATTTTTCTTTGGACCGTACAACATATTGCTCAAAGGCTCTCTTTCTACGACTTCATTATTTGCTAATTGTTCATTGTATCGTTCTTTAGATTTTCTTAAGTCTATATTCTTTTGATGCTGCAGGCCGATATGAAAGATTATTGTTAGAACGCAGCCAATAGCTGTCAACACCAGGGCGACATCCTGCAAAAAAGAACTTATTTAAAGTATTTATACTTATTAAAAGTATTTATTTATACAAATTTAATAATAACTGAAGTTTATGTTGTTATTTTATTTACCCTAAATTTGTAATCGTCTGTTGGACCAAGTGACATTATATTATTATTTTCTATTCTTAATACTCCCCATGTTATTAAATAAACAGTAACACCGGAACATACTGATGCAGTATATCTGTAAAAAAAAACACATTGATTAATACCTAAATCTTGTTCTACTTTTAACTCCTATCTACACTTAAGTGGTGTATAGCGCACCACATTGGATGATGAAGGGTTAACTCAGTCACGATAACACGAAGATAGAGTGATCAATCCAGCGCTCCAGATTCGTGAGTAAAAAGTTACAGTGTGTTTGATGCAGATAATGTAAATGAAGGATGTTACTGCTACATGAAACAAAATAGAGGAGAAAAATTATGTATTACAGAAGAGGGAAAGGACAATTTTATTGGGGCACTCTGGTTCGCATACCCACACTTGTATTAGCTTGTGTAATTGTACACTTCTAATATGCAAAAGTCCCTTGAAAATACGTACCTACTTACTACCGTCAAATATTTAAAGTATTTTTCTCTCTTACTGACTCCGTGATGCATAGGGCACTGTAGAGAATCAGTGCAGTGATATTTTGATTGTAACTATAAGATAAGGTGGTCAGCCCTATAATTCAACTTTTGGTCAATGGTGTCTGCTTCCATAGTGTAGGGGGTAGGGCATTTGACTAATAAGTATAAAGTCCCGGGTTTGTTTCCCAGAATGTCAAAATATGTTTGTGATCTTTTCACTTTAATACAGATTTGATATTAGCGCTGTGTCTAGCTGATGCAAGTCCTAAACACCATGGAGTGAGATGAGGGGCAGAAGGAGAAGAAGTAAATACATTATCTTTCATATTGTTAGTAGAAAAATCCCAGGATCTCATACATCGTAGGCAAATGTACAAACCATGTGTAGTATGTGAATGCTAAAATAAGTTCATAATTTCTTCTTCTACAAACCCTCATCCGCACCCAATGGTGCATAGTGCACTGCATCATATAAACGCAGTGTTATCTTGATTGTTAACATATGAAAGAAAGGTGATCAGCCATCCGCTTCAGGTAATATTGAATAAATATTTGACTTAAAAAAAATCATTTGTAATAATAAAATAAAAAATAATTTATGGAATTATAAATAATTACCTAATGGCTGTCAGTTCAGATCTTTCATTTAAGTTTTCAGTCAATGCAGGTATCATTGCAAGATGCGATATTTGTACGATCGCCCAGCCACATTGGAATATCACTATGACAATGGCGTAATAAAACGGTTGCCACCAAGTCAGGTATGTACCACTTGGACTCATCCAGCACCCAACGCACCTTGAGAATATTTGTGGGAAACTACACAATACTAATGCTGTACCTAGAATATAAAAAAATAATAAACTCGTAATACATAAGTTATATTAGATGTCTTAACAAAAACAATCCATATTTTATACGAAGGTCATCATACATTCCCTTTGTATAAAATGATACTTCGCTTGTATTAAAACATTTATTATCATGATATGTTGGCATTAGGGGTTAAATCCATTGTTTGTTGTTGTTAATTAAATTAATTCATACTTATTTCATATTATGATTAATTTTAAATTGACTTGCCCGCTAAATGCCATATTCGCTTGCTTCCCCAACGATCAGCAAATACTCCAACAACTGGAGTAGCTAGAGCGTCCATTACTTGACCTGCAATATAACAATATTAGCGTTTTCTTAGAATTTTCTCACGTTAAGTTAATTTATTCAAAGTGTTCAAAATAATTATATGAATTGCCAGATGTTAAAATACAATGCCTTTCCAGAAAAAAATTCAAAGCTTTTAATGATGATGTAAATTCTCACTTTTTTATTTGCTTTTGTGAAGATAGAAGATATTTATCTTACCCAAAAGCAGCATAGAGCCAGCAGCTGTGGATTCCATATCCAGCACAACTTGTAGAAATAGCAGGGTGTAGGAGAACCACATTGCAGCGCATAGGTCATTGTAGATGTGACCGACACCGAATGCGGCCTTCTGCAGCCATGTCAATGGACTGAATTAATATAAGGTGTTATTTTTTGTTGTTAAAAATTTATTTAAAACCGATCGAATGACTATAAACTTAACAGTAACTTTGAATCTGATCATTGACCGGTATAAAAATGATCACCAAACAATTAAGCTGCCGATATACCATGTATTTACCAGATATATATATGGTTTTAACCCTACTTCAACCAGTTTAACAGTTGAATTTTGGGAAGAAAATTTGTCAGTGCAGGAAATTGTAAACCACAAGTTGAAACAAGACTGTTCGAACACCGCTTGGGTTATTTAATAAAAACAAATGGGTCAATATTTGACTCGGGCAAAGCAAGACTGATTGCATTTGATGAGCCTGAGCAGTGCTCGGACTCATCAAATGTAATACAAACTCCTTGCCCGAGTCACGCTCAGGTTAGTCAGGGATCTGGTTGAATCTTTAAATCAGTTAATCAGTAAGTCAGTGAACGAATCAGTGATAGTGAATGAGATTCTCTCATAATTGGGATCTGTTTGCTCAATCGATGTATACAAATGGATCATTAAGATCCAGTTGCTCACGAACGATTTGCATCTAATTGGTATTCGGTGCAACATGAGAAATCAAAATGTTGACAGGCCAAACATTATATGAAAAAATTAAAGAATATAATTAATAATAATACTATGGTAATCATTTGATTTGTCAATATTTTTCTGTTTTATTACCCGTAGTAACCTAATGTCAAAATTGTGAGACTTTTTAATGCCGGTCAGGGGTTTTGTCGTAACACATTTTATGATGTTAAGCATAACATATTCTTTTCAATATTTATAACTTTTTTTTGTAATAAATAAAACTGTTAGAAGGTATATAGTATAAGCAATAATAACTTTTGGATTATTAGGATTTGTTGTTTGAGCTCATCACATTTTCACAGTAGGCATTTTATATACAGGTTCAATAAACAAAGTATACCGTATCATATAAAATAATATTTTAGTTCTTACATTTCTTTCACTACATATTGGTCACTGGGTCCATCGTACTGCTGGTATGGAATTGAGGAGATTCCATTCTCATCACGTTCCACATTTACATGATTATTTAGAAGTTTTTCACTCTCATCATGGGTCATTGTTATGGCTAGATGCTATTTCATTTGTTATGAAAGTAATTGCTCTCATCTGTAAAAAATGCATTTAAATGTAATTTTAAAACACATATATTCACATCATCTCTCCTACAAGGTTTTAAGGAAATGTGTCTTGACCAGTATCTAAAAAAAACACTGCTATTCTGACATAGAATCATTGGGTGAATTTGAAGGATAAACTGGTAAATTGGGCCAAATTTATACTTTCTTCTAACCATTATCTGCATCTAATATGCATAGGTCACTGAATCGCATCGGAGCAGTGTTATCTTGTTTGTTAATCAAATGAAGGCTAGGTGACCAGTCCTGCGCTTCAGGTATCAGTCCAGGGTGATAATAAATAATAAAATCACTTCTGTTTATTTTGACTGCTCCCCAGGAATTGAACCCGGGGCCTTCAGCACAGAAGTCAAACATGCTTACCACTACACTATGGAGGCGGACCAAATTTAGGGTCACCTTTTGAGTTTTAAGTGAAAAAATACATCCTGTGAGGTATCCTTAGAAAGAGCTGTAAAAATTCAATAAACTAAGTCGATTTATATTGTATATTTGTAATAACCTCTAAAAGTATAGATTTACCTATTTAATATATTGTTATCCTCGGTGAAATCTGTACTTTCTCAGCATTTCTTCTCCATGTTAAAATGGATAAATTTAAACGTTGTGTTTCACTCTCTCTTACTGCTCGCCGATAGCGTTTGAAGGAAACGTGTATTTACTAGTGCTTACTACTTGTTATTTTGTTTTTTTTAATTATGAATTTATGTTATAAGACTATTTGTTACAATACTTTTTTTTCTCCATTAGTGTATTCATTAGTGTATTTTTTTTATATTACTGTATATATGTATTATATGTACTATCTTAAAGGCTTCAGCCGTTCAATAAATAAATAAATAAAATATAAAATAAAAAAACATTCTTATTTTTAGACTATTACAATGATTTTTTTTTATGTTTAAATCATTGATTTGTTATAATAAATTAACCTGGGGTAAATTGTCCCCTTTTGCCTCTTAAGGCTTCTATCTCTGCATGTAGTTAACCAACACGGTATTGATTTGATAGTCAATTACACGAAGGTAAGGTGATCAGTTCTGCGCTTCAAATTTTTGGGTGTAATGAGTAGAATTTATTTGATTTACGAGTTTTCGAAATTTTCGCCGAATTAAGTTACAACATTAAAAAAAAAAATGACCACCACGCCGCTTCCCTGCAGGGGTAGACAGAGAGAATAAATCGCACACCAATCTGACTTTGCAAACAATCTTCGCCTCTTCCACATTCATGCATGTCCTCATACATACTCGTGGATTACTACGACTCCTGACCTGACCTCTTTCAAGTATTTTAAATATTTGATCATAGATCATTGAAATACTTAAATTTATACATCTGAAACCTGATATAAATGAAACTGTCCATACAATTTTAACTGACAATATCAGTAAATATACACATATACACATTTATATAGTGAATGCACTTACCTATGAACATTTTTTATCAATTCCTTTCAAGTTTGCACATTAGATAGTAGTAGAGTATATAATACCATTAAAAAGTTAATATAAAAGTAATATGTTTCAAATGCAATGCACCGGAGACAATCGACGAACGGACGCGGACGGTAGGAAGTGAAGAGGCGATAGTATTGACCAAGTATTGGGTGGTTATTCCACCCTAATGAAACCCGATACAAGTCAGCAGGAGTAAGCCGAGTTGCGTACAGTATCGGGTGTCTCGCAAGCAGAACGGTGTAATGTAATTTTAACAGGGTTGGCATAAATTTAGTATACATTCAATATTTTATATTTTGTGTATTAAAATCATTGATAGCTTTGTATCTGAATTTAATTTAATTTGATATCTGAAGACCACAATTTTAATAAATCAACTGGTATAGAAATTTTACATGTAAATAAAACTGGATTTTGTTTAGATAATCTAGAAAAATTAGAAATGAAAGAAAAAACCTAACCTAACCTAACCAAATTTAACTTCAGTCTACTTTTAAAAATATTCGCACTGTGATCATTTTATCATCAAGGAGAGTGTTTCATTTAATATTTTTTTAAAACACCAAAAATAAGAAATAATTTCAAATATTTTTCTGCAAGAGATTGCTTCATATATTTAAAAAAAAAAGCCTTCTTCAAAGCTCTATTCGTATCTATTTTCAATTCGAAAGAAGACCGAAAACTGAATTTCTATTTTCATCCATGTATTATATATACTAAGAGGTAACTTTTAATAATTATTATCTTTCATTACTTTGTATCGTTATGAAAATCATAATGATTTAAATAGGTACGTTCGATAATGATTTTTGACCGTTTTGTGCTTAAAGTATTTTTTAGTTCGATGGCAGCGCCGTCTGTTGGAAGTAACAGCAACACACCAAATACTAAACATTGGTCATTGTGGACAGCGCGTTTCTTGACAGTTGCTGTCACTGAGCAATTTCAATCTTTTCGATTGCGTTGTTATTTTATAGAGTTTAAATGTTTTCGTCGCGTTATAAACATTGTGAAATTAAACGTATTACAAATAGGTGCATTCTATTTTCTATCTTTTTTATTAAAGTGAAATGAGCTACCGCAATGTTTAAAATATAGGTGATAATTTTGACAAAGGTGTAATAATATATATTTCATTAATTATTTTTTCCTTCATAAAACGCACAACCCTAATTTCGTGTAACGTGTATATGTAATAGTGACTGCTGGAGGTATTTTCCCTAAGTAAGGTCAAAAACAGAGGTGTTTAAATAAGAATATAATACAAAGTATCTAGGGACTACATTTCTAGTTTAAAAACACATTTTGTTTCATATCTTATCGTTCATGTTTGGAGTTCTTATCTTAATTAAACATTAATGCATACATATTTTTTATGTACGTTAATTCATTCTAGAAAGCTGCTAAAGAAAATGACAAAAAATATTTGATGAGAATTTTGTGCTATTTTCAACTGGCAACATTGTTTCCATCAACAACATAATGCAAATTATTATTTCACATGTACAAATAAATATATTAAAAGATGTTGCATTATTTGAACCACATCTTTTAAATCGTGTATTACTTAACTACAGGTTACCTTAAAAAACTTTCACATCAGCAGTAGCTTGTCCAACTTATAAAACCTTAGTATGTACGTACTATTCTTTTTCCATTTATTGTCCTAAATTTTGGTAATATCCTTCACTCTGCACTCTTTCAGTATCC
This sequence comes from Brachycentrus maculatus, assembly GCF_059751285.1. Classification (NCBI taxonomy): domain Eukaryota; kingdom Metazoa; phylum Arthropoda; class Insecta; order Trichoptera; family Brachycentridae; genus Brachycentrus; species Brachycentrus maculatus. Next base: position 718,692 of record NW_028280821.1, read on the forward strand.
CATTAAACATATTCCGTGTCTAGTTCAAGAATCTCACATTGATTTTATATGATTGACAGCCATGATAACACCGCGTCGATCCAATGGGGTGCAACACTGCATACAAATATGTATCAGAAGACAAGTATGTCTACAGACTGACAAAATAAATTGTTAAATAGATTGTATAAAATTAATATTATTTAATTAAAATCATATGAGTCGCTGGCATGTGATTTTGACCTAGTGACCAATGTTTTTCCAAAAATAAGTTTGCATGAAAAAGATATCACGATGATTAGTACTTCGTATACTTGAAAAAATATCCGTATCGGAATGAAAATGTGTCCGTGTCGTCATGATTGGTCCCAGAAAACTTTTAAAAATTTAAATTTATTTATTAAAATTATAATCAAATCATCTAGATAATATATTACATATTCTGAAATAATAATAATGATAATATATTATATATCGGGGGAAGTTACACAAAAATAATTATAAACCAAAAATTTGAGCTGAGCTACAGACTCCATAGTTTATTCACCACTCCACACATGACATTTATTGGATGAAAAATATTTGCAAAATAAAATCAAATATCCTGACTAAAGTAAATTATTGCCTATTTCAGTTAAACATCTACATACATTACATCTACTTCACATCACAAACATGATTTCCCACTAACGCATATTGACATATTAAAACAAGATAGTGACGCGTTAGGTATATTATAATACATTACATTTACCACGTTATTTATTAGAAAATACTATCTACCGATCTACAATAAATGTTTTCAATAAAGTATTACAAATAATTATTATTTACATCAAGTTTTGTATTTAAACAACTTATACTTTTTAAAAAGTTCCTTAAACAACTATATAGCTTTTCCACTTTTATTTTATTCGACCTGTGACTGGGGTTTTTGTCATAACCATCATCATTAGACTGGTATGATGTCGGTAACGATGAAACCCGGCCACTGGTCAAACAAAAATAGGGGAATAATTTATATAGTTGCTGTTTTATTATATAAAATGCAGTTCCACCAATAAAAGTCAATAGAAAAATTTGAATCTGAAAGGTATCTTGGTACTGACTAACCCATTACGAAAACATCGTGAAAACCTTCAATACCTCATCAACAAAAGAAAACTTCATATACAATAATATAATATATCTACAATTTTGAAGTATAAAAAAAAAAACAAAAAATTTTCTTACTTAATTCTCGCATTGCCAACGAATGATAAGATTTGATATTTCTTGCTGATTTTACCTTACGAAACCTTCTACTAGATTTGAACATAAGCTGTTGTAAGGATTTCATAGATGTCGCTATAATAAATTTGTGATGAAGAAAATAAACATCGGTTTACTTTAAACCTTTCTGTAAAAAAAATCATATTTTATTAGCTTAGTAAATATATTTTCCAACTTATAAAAATCATTTTTATGTGTTTAACAACAGATGGGTTTAATTTTAAATACAAGTCGCCAAAACCCGTATGTCGCCAAAATTAACTACGCTAAAAATACGTGGAAAGAGCTTTTATTTTCACAATGTAAATTACTTTTTTTTTCAGAAACTCTTTTATTAGTATGTGAGGTCTGCTAAGTAAAAAGCTTATTTTCATCTCACCAATAGATGTCTCTAGTAAGTTCTAGTGATTCAAAAACAATGTTTCGAAATTGGTTAATATATATAGAAATTAATAATATATCTTCCAAGAATTTGAGTAGTGTGGCTGTCAATAATGGGTAGAATTGGTGAATGTTACACGTGTGTAAAGTGATCACTTAAACCAGCCTACGACAGTCGTCAGCCCCGTAAATGCCCAGACTTCCATATTCTTCTTGATCTTTGATGAGATGTCAAAAAATAATATGAAAATAACTCCTGTAATTGGGGATAATCCAGATTTTGTGAACAAGTATTTAGACACCTCAAAATGTAAATAAATTACTTTAAATTATGTACCTAATGAAATATTTTTATAAAGGAATAAATGTGAACTGTCTGAAGGTTTACAACAAAAGTATATAAAAATACATTTGTATGGTTGACCTTGGTCAACTGAAAGTTTTTTTTAATTCATCTTGCGATTTGCAGGAATTGTCCCCGCGATGCCAGTTTCGTGGTCCGGCACAGACCTTTTTTCAAAATTACCTAACGTCCAATTTATTCGGAAACATAGCTACGGCTTATGCAACACCGCTTTTAACGTTCTTACTTACTAACTTAGTTAACTCCATAAGTTTCGTAGCCTATTTCTACTTGTGAGTTGGTTTACTCTTTGCGTTTAAAGTTACTATAACTTCATGTATTTCACGAGTGAAAATTTTAGGCAAAACACTCAGTTTCTCGCTAAAGGCATGACCTTAAACAATCTTACTTAGGTAAATTAAGAAGGAAGTTACTTAGGTAAATAATTTTAGTTCTATGATTTTACTTGTGAGTTTCCATAGGGTATAAGTTTACTTATGTAGAAGGTATAAACTGTATTATCTAACACTTTACACAGGGCTTTCTTTAAACGAAAAAGGTCCCGGAACTCAATTCATGACAAGCTTTTTACTTTAAAAAATGTTAATTACAATACCACATTTCATGATTTTGACGATTTATATAAATGTGGATAGTAATTACGTAAGTGCAAACATCGATTCGTCTAATCGATATTGACTTTTTTTAAATGTATCCATGAAAAAAGGTGCTGGAACGCCGTTCCACCGCGTTACATGGCAAAGAAAAAGCCCTGCTTATATAATATATACTTAACAATCACTACCCAACCATATCGCTGTGATTATTAGAATTCTCGACAGCGAAAATAATAAAATTTACATATTTATTTAAAATTAATAATTACGATTTTTTGCTTACGTGTGAAACCTTTAAAAGCATCTAATATAACGTGAAAATAATAAATAATACGTTAGCCATTTATAACTACACGAAGTATAATAACGAATAATGACATGCAAGTAAGTGTTGATGGTAGCTTTATTCAAAATTTACGGTTTTCGGTGGTTTTTACGGATAATTAGGTTTTCAATTTATTTTGTTTCACAGGCTATAAATTTTGTATGAGCTAATATATAATGTTGGTGACTTATATTGATTATAAAATACGAATTTCTCCTATACCAAGTATGTCGGTACCTACCTACTTTCGAAGAGAATGTTTATTTTATCCATATTTAAATATAATACATATACCTACTACGTTATATCATGTTTTTTGGTAGAAATAAAAACCAAATTTTAAAACTACAGAATGCTTGTAATTTTATACTAAAATAGATAGCTAAAATGGGTTAAAAAAATTAAATGATAAAATTATCAGTCAAAATTTTAAAAAAAGGTATATAAACTACGCACACACGCACACACACGCACACACACGCACACACACGCTACACACGCACACACACGCACACACACGCACACACACGCACACACACGCACACACACGCACACACACGCACACACACGCACACACACGCACACACACGCACACACACGCACACACACACTTACACAGTGGTGTGCACAGAAAATCAGGTTAGGCAGTAGAAGTAGGTATTATGGTAAGCTGGTACTACTTACTAGGGTAGGCAGTAGAGGTAGGTAGTAAGGTATGCTAGGTACTACTTAGTAAGGTAGGGTTGGTACCGATTGCGTTATATTAATCACCCTATCGGAAGACGTTATAATTTTTCCAAATGCCGTCGTACGTCAATCACATTCGACATTTGTGAACTAGACAACTGCAGTATACAAACAGATTGATAAAACGGGCACAAATATGTATCAACACTGTATACATATGTGTGTGTGTGTGTGTGTGTGTGTGTGAGTATATATATATATATATATATATATATATATATATATATATATATATATATATATATATATATATATATATATATATATATATATATATATATATATATACACACACATAGTGTTCTTTTAAAGATTTTTTACCATCCTATACGATATAAATATCCTATTTCAGTATTTTAATGTCCTTTTTACAGATGTTATTCAAATGGAAGCCATCATACTGAAATATCTCTAACGGATCTTTTTAGAACATTAAAGCTCGCATAATTTCGGAGCTAGGATATTTTTCATCTACCTATTCCTTTTTCTGACCTGCATATTATGTTTTCCTGATTCTGGTACTTTCAAGACATTTTATGACACCATAAATGAGGATGATCATTTAAATATCCATTTTAGTCTTTTCCTTTAAAATAGTGATAAGAATTTGGAATTTTCGCAAATAATACTTGTGCAATCAAAATAGCGTTTTCACGTTTTAAACAAAAAATCTTGGAAAGGAATATGTGCTATTAAATAATTGATAAAAATTTGGAATATTCGCCGTAAATAATTGCTCAATTAAAATGTCGTATTCATGATATAAATAAAATCTATTGGATAGAATATCTCTTGGATTTTAAACTAATCTAAGGGATTATCCCTTTTTGTTTTTGTATTGTAGTTACGTCAGTCGCGTAAGTTGCCTAAACACAGGGAGAATTTCATTAATTTGTTAAATGGAAAATAAGAAAATAGAAAGGACACACATTTCTAATTTGGTTGACGATGCTGCTATTACAGTTCAAAAAACTGTTTTCCAAAAAAAAAATACCTGTCAAAGGTAAAAACACATATCATCTATCTAAAATCACGCGCGTATTTAAGGTAAATTTGTGTCAAAATTAAAAGCAATCGGTGAATAACTTACAATCAACAAACAAACATTTACAAGTAAACATGTTTTATGTATAATGTTTGATGCATATGTATAATTTTTAATATCAATAATGATTTACGCATCAAAAATAATGATTATTTAAATATGTTTGACATAAAGCTTTTAATTACATAAGTACACACTTGAAAAATTGTTTCAAAAGATATAAAATATTGACAAAATAAAAATAAAAGTTTTAATGTATTATGTTTCAGATTTTTCAATGAGAAAAGTTATGTTAATTTATGTTATCTATAACAAATTTATGATTATTTTTATGTCTTAATCGTACAAAACTAAACCCATTTACAATTTAAACAACTTCAGCTTCAAATAAGCAGAAAATTATTAGCGATTAAAAATACAGTATAATCTAAAGTATGTAATTTGAGTTGGTACAAGCATGATGTCGTGTAAATAATTACATAATTGAACCCCAATTATAATCCATAAAAGTCGTAGGTAACCATTTTAGATACATACGTAGGTTCAAATTAATCCTTTAAATAATAATTATTTGATAGTAATGATGTGATTATTTTCTGGTGTATTTTTTCTTCACCTTTTAACAAACTACTTGTTTTGGATATAAAAAAGTATGAGTTGGTAGCCAAGTGTTAAGAAGATAACATTGAAACTCGATAGTGTTATGTTGTAATATGAGTCAGTTTTCAGTTAAGAAGAAAAAAAAACAATTCGCTAATATGCGATATTTTTAATCGATTAAGGCTTCTACTCATTTCGCAGGCATCCGATATGGGAACCCAATATCATATCATCAATATTGGTAAAAAAGGTCGACTAATTTCCACTTAAAAGTGACCTGTGGTCTTCATTGAAACCCGATCACATCCGCAATAATTTATTGAAGACTCTCATGTGCAACTCAGTAAACCTACCCACAATGTATAATATATGTGTAGTTTACAAAATGTAACTGAAAATTTTACAAAATTTAACATATATTTGGACAAAATAAAACCACAAATTTGTTTGCCTTTTTCCTTATTCATTTTATTTGACCGGGTTTGGTCGTAACCAACACTATGAATCCCGGTTACCGGTCATAGGTTGTTGTTTTACTATATAAAAATACAGTTTAATCAAAAAACGTCAGTACACAACTAAAATGTAACATCTATCTACCGGAACTTTATTTTATAGATTATATTTAAAAAGTATATTTTATATTATGAATAAGGAACACGATAAAGAATATTCATTTTTAATTTAACTTGGTAAAGACTTCTTTAAAAAAATGTATTGTAACACGTGTTTTCATGCATTCCGCATCATTTTCAAACATTGTATAAATATTGTATATATACATGCGCAGGTATCATAATAGATTTAAGAAAAAGTGGTACTTACCAAGTGAAATTAAAAATGAGTAGGTATTACCAAAAAAATAATGTCGAATCAATTAATGGAATAGATGTGTACACTACGTTTAAAACGTATCCATCATTGAAGAAGACAAAGTTTTTGTCGAAACCAGTGGAAAAAATAATACTTAAAATATCAGTGATTGTAATGTGATCATTTTACAAAGCTTATAAAATATGCTTTAAAGTATCATCGAAATTTTAAAAAAATACATGCATATCTTTGAAATCAATTTGTTTAATCTGATTGTGATGGGTTGATTGATTTAAAGATGTTACTTTAACGTAAATTACACGAATCAAATCTTATTTCGGAACGTCTTTCTGACAAAGGTCACCTAAATGCGTATTGTAATTAAATTAAGAATTATGAAAGGATGCTCTCTTAGCTAAAGTTGACTATAAATCTCTGTATTTTAATTATGAAGATATATTTAATTACCCACGAAGTGCCCGGAATGTGAGTAAAAAGCGACGATTTAATATTCCCTTGGTACGTATCTTACTGCGAGAATATCTTTATAATCAACTTTATATTCATTCAGCTCTGGATTTTCTTTTAACGACGAAGATAAAAGGTTCTGTGGAGATTTCTCTCAAGAAAAAGATCTCACGGATGCTGAATTTTTAATTACTGCGAAAGTCAAAGCTTTTATTTCTATTTGTAACTTTAATTCCTTATAAAAAAATATTTCACAGTATCTTATATCCACCCCATTATTGAAATATTAATTATTATTCTTAAAATTATAGAAATTTCATAGATTGATTTGGCTGTCACTTTGTTATAATTTATATCCATTTTTTATTTGAAATTGACTGGCTAAATACCACTTTTTCTTTCAATCTATTATGACACGTGTAACGATGCATTCCCCATTATTATCAAACACCGTATCATACATATAAGGAAATATATGTATTTTATATTATAGGTTTGTCACGTGAACTCCATTAGCTATTTTATTGTACACATGTGTGAAAAATATGAACGTACCTACATATGCATAATACGTTTATTCATTTCAGATCATAGTTAGAGCATGAATTAATTACTTAATACTTGATATATATATATATATATATATATATATATATATATATATATATATATATATATATAAAGAAATAAATATTTTTAAAACTATAGAAACGTCATGTGGACTCCATTAACTACTTTGAATAGTGTTTGAATGTAAATATGAATATTACGTTTATTCATTCCAGATCATGATCGCATATAAAGTTAAGGCTATAAGTATTTATTGAATACTGAAAATATATCATCCATAACTATTGTATTGTATGTGTAAAAAATACGAGAAAATTGTATGAAGGTACCAATAAACATTACGTTTATTCGTTCCAGATCATGATCGCATACAAAGTTAAAGCTATAAGTATTTATTGAATACTGAAAATATATCATCCTTAACTATTGTATTGTATGTGTGAAAAATACGCGAATAGTGTATGAAGGTACCTATGAACATTACGTTTATTCATTCCCGATCATGATCGCGTACATAGTTAAGGCTTTAATCGGCTGCAATCCACAACAGCCTCAGGGTATCTGTGATCTATGCATAAGCCAATCTCTGTCTTCTGTCTTGATATAATTTCAATTAAAATAAGGGGAAAGCCAACAAGCCCGTGGGTTATTTTGACGTGAATTAAACGACATTTGCTGTAGGTAATGTCACTGTTGCAAATAACTACCGCGGTTGCTATATTGTTTCAATTAAGACAATATTATCCTTCTTACAATAAGATTTATGACGATGCAATTCAGTTCGAATTATTAAGAAATATAACCGCTTTTGTACTTATCAAATACGTCTTAGAATCAAATATAATGAATTTAATCAATTTGAAATACTTTTACTAACTATCAATTTGATAAATCAATGAATTAATGATTTATATCAATTATGGTACAGTATTTCCTAATCAAATCCGGAATATTATACAATCGTATTTGAGTAACAGACGCAAATACTGTGATCAATTAATAGAGCTGCATTATGATGTAATTATCTACGTTCTATTAATGCCTACACATATTTCGAACTGCTCAGTTTTTAAGTGAATATTCGTTTTTGTATTGATTTTAAAGTATTTTTTTTTAAAACTGTTAACTGCGTTTTGCGAATATTGGATATATATATCATTTTTTATTAATATCTTCATAAGTTGCTCACTCCTTTCAACAACGTCATACATAAAAAAAATTGATTTTTCATGAGATCGTTTTCAATGTGTAAAAATATAATAAAATGTATTAAAAACAAGTATCAAGCCTTTTATTGAACTTTTTACTGCGCAACAGATCTTTTTAGGTAAAACCTGAATGTTTTTTTCTCCATTTGAAAAATATTTAGTATATTTAAAAAAATAATCAAACACTACCTTTTCTTCAAAATGCAAAAACAATACTTTCTGCTCTGTAGCAGGTAAATATTATGTTAAAATTATACTGGTTTTGCTGGGATATAATACATTTTCTGGGCATTCCGAAAACATGTAGGTACAACTGAAAATTGACGATTTTTGATTTTTGACATTGTTGAAAGGAGTGATCGATATGAGAACTTATATAAGTCTACAAGGTGATAAGTCTTCAGTTTCAGTTTCATAAATATTAGTCTAAGAAAGTAATTGACAAAATATTTTTTTGACATCTAACATAGTCATAGAAAGAAAAGAGATTTAAAAAGTATTTGGACATACTCAAGAATGTTGTGAATATTTTTTTAAACTCTTTTTTTACGATACTTATCTGAAATGTCGTGTAAGGTAGAAAAATATTTTTCGTGGTGGAAAGTAACCGATACGCATTATATACAATATACAATACGTATATATTTGTAAACATAATATTGCTTTCGTTGTATTGCTAAGATGAATTCCAGGTAAACAATCTAATTGTGTGTAAAATACCTACAAAATCAATAAAATAAAAATCAATTAAAAAAAATTACAACAGATTTAAATTTGAAAGATACTACTACGGTGTTTAACTATTTATAAACTTAAAAAAAAAAGCGAAAACTTTATTTTCAACCAATTTTATTTTAAAAAATAGTATCAATTCGCCCCTTAAAAAGTCGAGGTATTTGTCGAAAACCGTTGAAAAAATAGTACCAAAATAAATGTGGTGATATAAACATAATATCAGAGTTTTAATCTTGTAATAATGTTTTATCTTCCATTTTATATGTTGTATCCGCAACTGAATAATTGAAAAGAATAACTGCAAACGAAAAAGCATCGTTAATTTCTGAATCGTAATCTCTTTCCGCTTATGAGCTCCTGTATAGTGTAAAAAATAGCTACTACGATTGAATATTTTTTGAAGTGATGTAATAAGTAATATTATATTATAGTAGCTGTTATAAAACTTACATCAATTAGTCATCCTGGATGGTGTAAAAAATAGCTACTAAGGTTGAATATTTTTTTGAACTGATGTAATAAGTAATATTATGTTATAGTAGCTATTATAAAGCTTACATTAATTAGTCATCCTGGATAGTGTAAAAAATAGCTACAACGATTAAATATTTTTTTGAACTGATGTAATAAGTAATATTATATTATAGTAGCTATTATAAAGCATACATTAATTATGTATCTGGTTTAAATAGCGACATCGTCAGTGTTGCCGAAAGTAAATCTGCCATCGTGAGCTTCTGTCGTGGTGAACCAATTAAAATGCCGTCGCTCAATAGGCCTGCGCTCAATTTCACAGCGAACCGATCCCAAAAATGGGAATTGCGTCATTTAAACATGCCTTATTTATAATTTTGTTACAAAAGCTACCGAAATCGAAAGTAACGCAAAGGGGGAAGCTTATTTCGTTATTCAATGAAAAGTTGTCTTTACTCGTAATAGCGATAAATTATAGCTAAAATAAGGCCAAGTGAATTTACGTTTTGACATCTCAACATAGACGAAGAAGAATATGGAAGTCATTTAAACATACCTTATTTACATTATAAACATATCCTATTTAAAAGGTTTGTTTATTTACAGGGCTTATGATCTGTCATAGGCTTTACACGCGTGTAACATTCACTATTCTACCCATGATTGAAAACCACATTACTAACAATTTTGGAACTCATAGATATATCATAAATCTTATGACGCTTTATGTTTGAGTTCACGGGAGTCATCTATAGTTGGTTTGAGAGACTCTTTTATTTAGATGAATGTAAAATCTTAACCGGTTTATTTTACATTGGTAGACTAAAAACATGGTTTTTAATTTTTATGCAGCTTATATTTTGTCCAGATTATTTTATTCACCACAATTTTGGGTACGTCCAAATCCTTGTTCACTGTGATCAACCTTATAAACAAGGATTAAGACACAAGGGCAGCTTGTGTACTACACGGAATTTTACCGTCCGGCAGTCCGGTTTTGAAAAACAAAAGCGACTACGACAGTTTAGCGTGATCGAATTTACGCGCACCGTGATCACGCACCGATCGAGCACACCGATCCGAAGAAAGAAAGACAAAAGCACAAGCCTATCCAAGCCAATCATCCGTTTTATATACTAACTGAAGTGCCGGACAGTAAAATTCCGTGTAGTGCACAAACGCCCATATAGTGTGAACCTCATGCAAACCTCAATACCAATTTTAAAATATTTATTATAACAAATTATTTATTAATTGATTTCACAGTCGCTTTATGGTAATATCTATCTATTTTTTATTAAAACTTTTAAATGCAAATTCCACTATTTCTTAAAATCCATAACACGATATTATCTAACACTGCAATACGATGTATGATAATGATGTTGACTACATATAAACTCGTGTCACAATAGATTTAAGTATTTAATTTAAATAAAATTAAAATGCATTTATTTCAAATGTCGAATGGCTATTATTGGCATACAGTTTATCAATACGAACGTTGTCTAAAGAAACGAGGTGTTGTCTAAAGAAAAATCATTATGGCGAATGATACAAAACTACTTTTGTTGAATATTTATTTTTCCTACAATTCTGTTTTCTGATTATTTTATTTATCAGGTTCTTACCTTTGAAGGGTGTTCTAACCAGTGTTTTAATTTTCAAAGCGAAAATTTCTCGTGGTGTAAACCAATAATATAATAAATTTTATCCTCCGACCTTAGCAGGTAAATATAATAATACCTTATTTTCTATTCACAAACTTGTATGCAAACATTGGAAAACAATCCCTAATAATATCGTAAAATCAATAAATCATACTGGAAACAGGTCGTGTGTTCGGATCACGACTGTAGGAGACAATCGGCGCAGTAAAGGGTACTGGGAGTATGTAGGTTCGATGCCAGGAGAGATTCAAAGACACAGTTACACGCCAGCGCAAGTACCGCAAGTTGGCCCAATTCATTAGGCTATGCTTTCCTTGTATGCCAAAGATACACAGATATCCCATTCAAATTACTTGATCTATTATTCATTGTATGACCAGTTCAAATATTAGTCCGTTGTGTTCAATGGCTCGTACATAATATATTTGATATAATATTATATATGGCCGTGCCTTTTGATCACTGTACCGCTTGGATTCCATGATACATTGGTGTATTGTAGAACGCAGTCAAATTCATGCGTTTATCATTTAAAAAATAATGAGTTTTCGTAATCCTATAACGGCCAACACAAATACTAAATTTCGACTCTTTCCCGACTAATATTTGTAGTATAGGTTGAGATAAAGCATATTTTTTTTGAAGATGGAAGTCTAAGCATCCCAGAGCTTACGATCTAGCATTTGGCTGATCAAATTGAATCGTTCGTAGGTAGTCGATTCTCAAGTTGGATTTTTTCTTTGCTGTCGTTTTTGTCACCTGGTGAAAAATTCTACAAAAATCACAGCAATAATACCTAAATATTTACTTTATAGGCGTCTCAACATGACATCTATTTTTTATGAAGGATGATGGAAGTCTGAGCATCCTATGTCTTACCTACAACCTAGGATTTGGCTGGTCAAAATAATCACACTTCGCTCACTCCTTTCAACAATGTCATATACATATCAAAAATCGTCAATTTTCAGTTATGCATGTTTTCGGAATGTCCAGAAAATGAACTATATCCCATCAAAATCGGCATATTTTAACTTAATATTTACCCGCTACAGGGCAGAAAGTGTTGTTTTTGCATTTTGAAGAAAAGTAATTGTTTAATTATTTTTTTTAACACATTAAATATTTTTAAAATGAAAAAAAAAACATTCCGGTTTTACCTAAAAAGATCTCTTGCACAGTAAAAAATTCAATAAGTGGCTTGATATTTATTTTTAATACATATTATTGTATTTTTAAACTTTAAAAACGATCTGAAAAATCAAGTTTTTTGATAAAAAATCACGTTGTTGAAATGAGTGAGCGACTTGTGTAACATTCATCACTCTCCCATTATTTAATATCTATATTGCATTATTCTTTTAAAAATTATGTTATGTTGGTGGATTCCTTTCACATGTTAATTTTTATTTGATGTATTTGGAAATATGACGTATAAGTATTACTTAGAGGTCGATATTAAAAAAAAAAACTTTGTATTAATAATTTCAGTAAAGTCCATAATCAGCGATGAAATTCAAAATTTTAATGAACCGGTTCGCCCTCTAGGTACAACCCCTACCCCCCCATATTTTTTTTCATTTATTAATTTATTTGTTTTTTATCCTGCACATAATAACTGAGAATGCTCCAAATATTATAGTAGGTACAGATTTAAAAGTAAATTAAAAGTAATGTAACAATGTTGTAGAATATATATCATAATATATATGCAAGCTCTGTAACAAACTAGGTATCTACATCCTACATGAAATAACTAAAATAATAATAATAATGAACAGAGTACATAAAAGAAAATAACAAAAAGATAATTCATAACATTTTGAGTGTGTCCAAATACTTGTTCACAAAATCTGGATTATCTCCAATTACGGGAGTTATTTTCATATTATTTTTTGACATCTCATCAAAGATGAACAAGAATATGGAAGTCTGGGCATTTACGGGGCTGACGATCAAAAAATAATTCAGTCAGTTTTATTTAAATACTTCCAAATTGCCTTTTGGTTGTCGTCTACATGCTTTGATTTGCCCTTTTTAATCCTAGTGTCATCAGCTGTGTGGTTACATTTTCTTAACCAAGTTTGTGCTCATGGAACTGGGTCCCAGGTATCGAATGGAAGACCTATCAAATCAATCATCATCAAATTATCTACATTTTTAATATTAAGGCGACTTCTTTTATCTCCGATACATGATCTCAATCCGAAAATTATGTGACAACAAAGGGTTAGGGACCGGTTCGGCGAACTCTTAAATTAGATACTCTTAATTAAACTCGAAAAACTTAGGCACAGGTTCTAGCGAACCAGTGCGAACCGGCGGAATCCCATCACTGTTTATAATAATTATATAAATAATCCGATTAAATAATTTCCCGGTAGTTACTTTTTTATCTAATAATCAGGAAACGACAATTTTTCTTCTAAGTGAAGAGAAACCATTCGTCACGTAATAAATCTAAAGCAAAAGGTGCTTTATTTTGACAAATCAAATAATAATAGTTGAAATTCGTTTTCACACGTTTTCACCATTTAAGGAAAAGGTTGAGACGAAAGATAAATGGACTCGAATGATCTACGGTTTGTGAGCTTATTGGAGATTTTTTTAACTTTCAATTTCTTCACGTTATGCACGATGTCACGACTGTTCATCTGTTTCGAATTGATTTCATTGGAGAAAAATAAAATAAGAAATTTTTTCAAGTATTATTTCTTGACCATTTTATTATTATAACCGCAACAAGTCATTCACGGGCAATATCAAACTTTTCCTCTTATGGAGGTTAAATATTTTTTGTATTATTTTTAAACAGTGAATGTTTTAAATATAATACGATTTTTTAGATGGGAGTTGCAATTATTATTTACTTTGCTCAGTATGTACAAGGTTTATAAATTACTGTGTTGATTATTGTTTCTACCAGAAAAAAAATGAATATAAAATTTATATTTAAATATACACGAAAATACTCGTAAATTTAACATATGAATAAATGTTACACAAATTGAACAAATCTCAACATACATAAAATTAATATCTCAGCATGCATTAATATCTAAAATAATATGGATATCTCAACATACATACAAGTCTATTAAAACAAAACTAACTAACTAACCCTCCTGTCACTATCCCACAGGGGTAGGCAAAAGGAATTGAACCAATCTGCCTTTGCAAACAATCTTCGCCTCCTCCATATTTATGCAACTCCTCATACATATTCGCCTATTATTCCGATTCCTGACCTGACCACTTTTAAATATTTGAAATACTTGATCATGTCAGATTTTCCTCGGTCTTCGTCTGATTCTACTACCAACCACATTCGCAAAATAAATTTGTTTTACTATTCTTTCTTCACTCATTCGATTTATATACTCAAACCATCTCAACACCTTTCGTAATTTTATCAATCTCAGCCTTGCATTCTTTTTATTCCTTGATTTCTCATATCACCATTCGCAAATCTATCCTACATCATCTCTTATATATAAAAAAAAAGTCTATTAAGATGGAATTATGGAAGCCTAGACATTTAGAGAGCTTACAAGCTCACATTGGTTTGTTTTTTACATTGTGTAACATTCACAATTCTATCTATAATTGACAACTAAATTTTTCAAATTTTTGGAAGGTTGTTTATATGCTCAACTGCATTTTTCGGGTTAAACTTCTGCAATATCTTTAATTGAAATTGGTGTGTTTTTTGTTTGCTGAAACCTTCATGTACAAACTTTTTAATCTAGGTGGAGATGTCAATAAAAATGTTGATATAATGCTGAAATAACTTCTGAATGAAGCATCTCTCAATTAAAAATGAAACATGTGAATCCGCTGTCCAAACTTAAAACACGGTAAGGGACATTTTTTCGTAGTACGTTTTTTTCGCATTTTTCGACTAGGTAGAATCTACTTAGTTCAAAAATGCAAAAAAACGTACTCCAAAAAAAATGTCCCTTACTGTGTTTTGAGTTTGGATAGCCGAAATGGTCTTTCATTTATGAGTCAAGTACTAAAAAAATATTGTTTGTTGATCCTTCCAGTAATCGAAGCTGCGACCTCGTGCATACCAATCCAGTTTTCTAACGACTTCCCAAAAGAAGTGGACACATAGTAGTGAAATAAAACGACAACCTAGCTTCCTTACGGTTCTAGAAGTTCTTTGTATGTCTGCTCAAATGTAACTAAGTAAAATACCATGACCATTTCAGGAGCCGTCGAGTAACAGTAAGAAACATGTATTGTGTTAGACCAGGGCTGGCTAAATTGCGACCTACGATAATGTTTATGCCTCCTTACACTTGTATACAAACTATGCATCTGCAATAATTTTATTACCGACATATTTAACGATAAATTGAAAAACAAGAAAAAATATATACGTTTGTCTTTGTCCTGTCATTTTTTCTATTTTCGTATAGTTATCGCGATGTTTGATATTTTCAGGAGGCAAGACGATATTTTTTCATCTAATATAGAATAGGATGGGAAAAAGCCAACCGTCAAACTGGCGTTTATTGAACAAAATGACAATACAATTTTACAACTGAAGAAGAAGAATATGGATGTCTGGGTATTTACAAGGTTTAGGACATGTCATATTATTTATTATAAGTTTATTACTTTATACACATGTAATAATCACCATTCTACACCCACACTAGTCAAATTTCAGAAGCTGTATATATGCTTAAAATGACACGTTCGTTCATATGTGAGTTATCGCACCATCCATGATTGAGTTGAGTAACCTTTTTATTCAAAAGAGATCCTTATGAAATGTATGCTGGATTTTTTCCAAATTATTATGCCAAATACTTGAAAGTGGTCAGGTTAGGAGTCGAAACAATCGGCCGGTATGTATGACGAGATGCATGAACGTGGAAGAGGCGAAGAATGTTTGCAAGGACAGAGTGGTGTGGCGTACTATTCTCTCTGCCTACCCCTACGGGGAAGCGGCGTGATGGTTAGTTAGTTAGTTTTTATTTTACACGACATGTGACGCATGGAAACATAATTTTTTAAATTTTAGGGAAACAACACGTGGAATTGTTTTTAACGTTTTTTTCTATTCTCGTACTTGCTTAAATTTTCAATTGACCTCCAGAGTTAAGGAATTGGCCATCCCTGCAACATATGTGAGTACCTATCTACTTCTTGTCAAGAATCGGCGTCTCATTTCAAAGAAACAATGTAAAATACTTGGCCCTTGACTAGAGACCACTATGTTTTCTCTGACTTTCTTTTTCATATTATAGAAGCCTTCATACATTCGACATGTTATATTAACTTATTTGATAACGAAACATAACAATGGAAATGTTATAATCTATATAAAATTATAGCATCTGCACTAACAATGAAAGTTTAAATTTTATTTATAAAATAATATAAGCTCAACATTGGCATTTCAATAACTTCCCTTATTTTTTTATTATGTATGTCTTAAATAAGAAAATATTTTTTATCGTATGTAAGACTATAAATAAAATCATTTTGTACACGTATGTAAAAAAGTTTATTGTAAGATTTTCGTACACAATTAATGTCAAATTATATAGCTGTAAAATTTTCGTATATTTTTTTCAAAAAAACGCTTTTTTATCATAAAATTCTTTCCTTTAATGAATACACAGAAAAAAATTAAAGAAACGTGTAGCTCAATCGATATATTATACATTTAATTTTGTACTTCCAAAAACTATTTCTTAACGCTTTTATGGTAAGACTATGGAGAGCTAAAATACCAAAATCACGCTTCAATTTACGTGTGATATTATGCTTTAAATTAGACTGAATGTAGTAGAAAAGCAATCTCATAGACAAATGTGTGGCAAAAAGATGTATGATAGTTGTTCGAATGGTGAAATACGGAAAGAATGCAAGGCTGAAATGAATATTATTGATAAAATAAAGAAAAGTTTATTTTGGGGTATTTGGGTATGTGAGATGAATATGTGAACAATAAAAATAATTTATAAGATGAAGAAATTTAGAAAAAGGAACAAAAGAAGACCGAAGAAATCTAGTATTTTAATACATGATCATCTCATTCAGTGGGTATGAAAAAGGAGATGCATGAATGTGTTAGAGTCGAAGATTGTAAGCAAAGAAATATTGGTGTGGCTGAACAGCCAGAAAGAATTTTTTGCCTATCCCTGTAGGAAGTAGCAATGTTAAGCTTTTTAACTATCATAAAAACCACTGAAACTGTTAAAAAGTTTGGAAAACTTAATCAACAGTCATTAAAAATGTATTCCGTATAAATAACTTGTAAACTCTGTTGGAAAATTACTAGTAAAATTTCCTTATTACTATGCATTTATGGCAACACTAATAGACAATAATCACTGCAAAGTATCTAATTTAATTAGGAGCATTTAACGCATTAATCTCCCTGCGGAAAGCAATCTATTTCCTAGCTAGAGCTTCGGGGTGCAGCTGGTCAATCTTCCGCTCAGTTTCCTACAACTCAAACATCGGGAGACGCACGAGAGGAATTGACCAATTGCCCATTGAGCAATCAATAAAGCCCCGGGTCTGACAATCTGACACACGTTCGGTAGAATGTCTTCAGTGCATGCCATTAGTTCGGCCACGATCTAATGATTGGCCAATAGAAATAAAATAAACGTTTTTAATGAAAATACTCGCCTTTGTTCTATTTGCAACATGTATTTCTATGTCCCTTCTGGGAACTCCCGCATGGAGGTGAAAGCTTTAACAGTTCACTGCATGACTTTTCTTAGCATGACTACATGACTGCATTGACAGTTCGTCTTCGAGAGACAGGTGAAGTCATTACTTTGGCGTTCATAGCACGTCTTTTGGCTGAATTATGAACTATATACGTGAGTTATAAATGTATCTAATCAGTAACAGCGAAAAATGGTGCTTATATTTTTAAAGAACGTTTCAACACTAACTTTTGGGTATGTAACAAATTTGATACACTATGCAGTGAAGGGTTAAAGTTTCTCACTCTAAGGTAAATATTCGTTTGATCAAAGTCTTACACATAGTTATTGACCAATTGCTTTGACATTTCGATATAACGTTCTTTTTAAATACGGGGTGGTTTTTATGGTTTTTACAACATGCTTCTTAGCAGCTAATAAAATGTGTATAGCCGCAAACATTGTGAAATTAAACATACATATAAGATATGTTTGGTTCCATTTTTATTTCTTTTCCATTTAACCATAATCTAATACAGATAGTAATAAAAAATAATGCTAATCATTTTAAAATGAAATTTCATAATGTTTAGGTACTGCAGAAATTTAAACACATCAAAATATCGAATGAAAATTATTCAAAAAAGGAAATTCTATGTCTATTAAAACGGTATCGATTACAGTATAACTGTATAGTAAAAAAAAGTACCTACATAAACACTTTACATCTTCTTCTTCTTCTGCTGGAAATAGCCCTCTTCCGAACCCTTCCATTTTATTCTGTCGGTTACGGCTTGTAGCCAGTTTTTACCTCCCACAGCGGCTATGTTATTGGACCATCATTTATAAAGTCTTCCAACGCCCTTTTCATTCTTCTACTTCACTACTATCCAATTTTTTTGAATTTTAATATATCAAGAAAAACAGATAATTGTAATCTTATTAGGAATCACACTTCGTAACGAAATTGATTTAACGAAAAATAATCCACGAATTTTCGTTTCCAAATTAGCGCCTTTATTATTCTTAGTTTCTAACAACATACATGATGTTATTTACCTACTTGTATATTTATTCTCAAATTAGTGTCATATGAGTAGGTTCTTCATGTAGTCCGACAATATTTTTTGTTCACATGGACCGTTATGTCGCCTGATCGTTTTAAACCATATAAGCCGTTATGAAAACAACAGAATTTGTCGACTTTTTAGATACAACATCATAAAAAATACGGCAAGATGTGGCAAGAGGCTAACGAAGGTATGTTATTCAACACGTAGCAACT
Source organism: Brachycentrus maculatus (assembly GCF_059751285.1). NCBI lineage: Eukaryota > Metazoa > Arthropoda > Insecta > Trichoptera > Brachycentridae > Brachycentrus > Brachycentrus maculatus. Next base: position 737,904 of record NW_028280821.1, read on the forward strand.
TTTTTGTGAATAATCTATATTTAAACCGGAAAGTAATCCGGTAGCGCGTGGTACTCCGAGTGTCGTGAACGGATGTGAAAACGGGAGTCCCCGAAAATCCATACATACTTTAATTTCAGGTTTATTGTCAAATGACAGGAAACTGTATTTTTTTTAATTGAAAAAAAACTTTTTCAATAATATGTGATTTTTAAAAACTGAAGAAAAAAGTCTCAATGATAGAATTTTTTGTTCCTGAAAAATTGGTAAACTGCTTTAAACGGAGTTGTTTACTATCTTATAATGCATTTTACTTATTTTTTTGTAAATGTTACACTTGTTTAAAGTGATCACTTAAACTAGCCAATGACAAGTCGCAAGCTCTGTAAATACCGATACTTCCATGTGTATTGAGATATCAATAAAAATATCTCAAAAGATCTACATTACAATATAAATAACTCATAAGGACAGAAACCCAGATTTATTAAGATGGATTCCGACACATTAAAAATATTATAAATAAAATAACTGGTCAAATTATAAGCATAACTAAAATCTGATATCACGTTTTTTGCCAAACACAATATTTTAGAAAAAACGTCATCATCAAAAATAAATTGTTTGGTATTATTTTTGGTTTGGTATTATCTTCATTTCTTATATCTTAAAGATACTGGCATTTTTTGCTTAGGCTTTTTATGATTTTATTTTGGTAATTACGTTTGTAAAAAAATGCGTAATTGAGGTTGAAAGCATACCCACAATAAAGAAATAATTAAATCGTTAACAAAGAAATTTCATATATGCCGAATTTTAATGAGGGTTTAGGGAAATAAAGAAAAACAATGTTAAGCAGTTGCTTTAGTCAGGAATGTGTATTTTGTGAATACAGCGGATTTTCTGGTTAAACAAAGGAACACATTTGACCCAAACATAACTGAGAATGTCACTAATTACTGTGAGGAAATAGGTAGGTATCTTACCCACTTGCGGAACATATATTAAAGTGATTTTTTTTTCAAAGTTATAAAAAGGCTGTAATTTTTTTATTTATTAATGAAATGAAACAAAAAGCAAAACTATGAATGAAATGTTTATTCAATATTTTGTTTATTATTCCGAAAAACGCAACCTGTTAAAAAAAAAAATTAAAATCTAGATATCCGAAAATGAAAATATGAAATAATAGTTTTTCGATCGTAAAAAACTTACCATCACGCCACTTCCCTACAGGGATAGGTAAAAAGAATAGAACGCCACACCACTCTGTATTTGAAAACAATCTTTCCCTCTTGTGCATTCGTGCATCTCCTCATACATACCCACCGATTATTCCGATACCTGACCAAACATGATCATTGTAAATTTTCCTCGGTATTTCTCGGTTCCTATTTCCAACTGCATTCGTCTCATAAATTTGTTTAACTGTTCTCTCCTCACCCATTCGTTCCACATGTCCAAATCACCTCAATACACTTTCCGTCATTTTGTCGATAATGCCTTGCATTCTTTACTTATTTCACCATACAAATATATAACATGCATCGTTTTGCCACACATTCATCTGAGATATCGCATTTCAACTGCATTCAGTCTAATATTCATCTAATATCATTCATAATACTTCATAATTCTTTTGCTAACTCCATGCTTCTTGCTTAAAGGTTAATTCTTACCGAAAAAAATACAATACTATACATGTCCGCCAATAATGCATTTACGGGCTTATATTTCAAAATCTCCATAGTGTAATGGTTAGCACGTTTAACTACCGTAATGTATGTCCCAGTTTCGCTTCCCAGGAGGGTCAAAGTAAATATATGTGATTTAATTAATACATTATTTAGTACAATATTTATTTGATATCGTCTCAGACTGCTATATGAAGCACAAATCCGATCACCTTGTCTTCATGTAAGTAACGATGAAGGTAACACTCAGTGAAAGCCGCAGTGCCCTATGCACCATAAGGTGCAAAGAAGGTCCAAAAAAAAAGTCCAAGAAACTCTGATTCTAGGTTCAATCTCTAACCAAGGGACTGAAACCTTACTTATATCACCATAACATAACCACAAAATAACATGTACTACTACTAGGCAGAGAGGATGGAACGCCACACTCTTCTGTCCTGACATACACTCCTCGCCTCCTTCACATCCATACATCTAGTCAAACATGCCCTCCGATTACGCAGACTTTTGACACCGCCAGATTTTAGGTTCTGATTGATCTGATCGTGCCAAGTCTTTTTCGGTCGTCCACGTTCTGTTTTCCCTCTCACATTCGCCACATATATTTTCTTAGTCATTCTTTCGCTATTCATTCGCTCCACATGTCCATACCACCGCAAAGAACTCTTCCTAATCTTTTCAATTATTCCTCGTTCAGCCTTACATTCCTTTCTTATATCGTCGTTTTTAATTCTGTCATACAATGATTTTCCACACATTCGTCTGAGGGAACGCATTTCAACAGCGTTCACTCTGCTTTCATCCTTCCTTTGCCAGTTCCATGCACTAGCACGTAACTGTTAGTTGCTTGCTGTATGGGGATGACGCCGTACTGCTAGCGAGCAGCGCGGAGGATTTGCAACTAATAGTGTCAAGAATGTATGATGTATGTATGGAAAATGATCTAGCAATGAATGAAGGTAAGTCAAAGGTCATGGTGTTTGAAAGAGAGAAAGATTTGACCGAATGCAAGATTATCGTGCACAATGAATCCCTAGAACAGGTGCAAGAATAACATGTATATATATGGATATATCGATATATCATAAAATCAAAAATCGACAATTTTCAGTTGTGCGTGTTTTTGGAATGCTCAGAAAATGTACTATATCCCAGCAAAAGAGGCATATTATTAACTTAATATTTACCTGCTACAGGGCAGAAACTGTTGTTTTTGCATTTTAAATAAAAGATGTTGTTTAATTATTCTTTAAAATACACTTAACATTTTTCAAATGGAGAAAAAACCCTTAGGTTTTACCTAAAAAGATCTGTTGCACAGTAAAAAGATCAATAAGTGGCTTGATATTCATTTTCAATACATTGTATTAATTTATTATTAGATTAAAACCAATATTTTTAGCTTTTCCACTTTTTTTATTTGACCAGCGACCGGGTTTCGTCGTTACCGACATCATCAGACCAGTCTGATGATGCCGGTAACGACGAAACCCGGTCGCTGGTCAAATAAAAAAAGTGGAAAAGCTAAAAATATTGGCTTTTATCTAATAATAAATTAAAAATGCAATTCCATCACGAAGTGTCAGTGGATAATATAAAACATTGTATTATATTTTTAAACGTTAAAAACGTTCTCCTAAAAAATCAAGCTTTTTGATACATGACGTTCTTGAAAGGAGTGAGCGATATCGGCTGTCCAAACTTAAAACACAGTAGGGACCTTTTTTGTAGTACGTTTTTTTTTTCCATTTTGGACTAAGTAGAATCTACTTAGTCCAAAAATGCAAAAAAAAGTACTACAAAAAAATGTCCCTTACTGTGTTTTGAGTTTGGACAGCCGATATGTATCTACATATTATGGTGTAAGTTAGCGCGTACACAGTACACATTTGTTCATTTGAATACGTTTTTGCCAATACTCACTCGTACCTACCAGTTAAGTTAGCACGCTGTGCGTATCTGATGACTGATAAATGAGTAACTATAGATCATTCGAAAATGACTACTAATTTAGTGTTCCGTGTCTGGTATGTTAATTATAAAATAGTCATTTAAACCATACTTGGTATCCAATCATACGCCGATTAAAATCGCTAATTATTGTTCAATCCCGTACATAAATATCTAGTGATGCTGCAGTCAAAATTAATCATTCTGGAGACATAACCAATAGCGGTTCAAAGGATCGCGAGAGCGAAAATGTAAATATCTTTATTTTCTTCTTCTTCTTCTTCTTCTTCTTCTTCTTCTTCTTCTTCTTCTTCTTCTTCTTCTTCTTCTTCTTCTTGGTGTAGGCCTTGTGGCCTGTTTTTAAGAGGGATAAGCTTTCTGCAATGTGGATTCCCAGCTGTCACATATCTTTGGGGGTCTTCCCGGGATTCGTCTACCTTGGGGTTGTCCATGCAGTTGATTATTTTGTCTCCTGACCTGACCGCTTCCAAGTTTTTTTTAAAAATGATCATGGCAAGTTTTCCTCGACCTTCCTCTGCTCATCTTTCTAACCACATCCGCCTCAAAAACATATAACTTATTGATAATGCTTACCTCAGCTTTGCCTTCTTTCTTTCTTTCACCATTCGAACATCTATCATTCATCGTTTTGATGCACATACATACGTATATGAATTTACATACATAAATATTTTAAACAAATGTATGTTTTAAATATTTAAAATATGTAAAAAATGAACTGAAAATTTAAAATAAATAAATAAATAACTATTCGTTTTCTTTTCTTTATTAACGGCTCTAGTAAATTTTGTACAGAATACATATATTACATAAATACTTTATGATAAAATAATATGTTTTCTGTTTTTCAGTGTATTGTTGGTTCGAAATGTACTTTTTTTAACAAGGATGAACATATAAAAACCAAGGAATTATGCATTAGCTAGAAATACTGTAATTTTTATTGCTTTATAGTTAGCAAGTGACATATTCCAGATATCGATACGGTGCGCGAAATCATTGCTGGGGTTTTGCATTCGGTGTATAAGAGCAATGAATCCAGACACTGTCCGGCTGTTGGTAAAATATAAATAATAAATATAATAATATATTTACAACATTTTGAGTGTGTCCAAATACTTGTTCACGAATACACTCAAAATGTTGTAAATAAATTTTCTGGTCAAATTATAAGCTTAAATAATAAAAATAAAAATGAAATTTTCTGGCGATTATCGTGTGTGTGATTATAATCCAGGATTCGAACCTCACATACTAATAAAACAGTTTCTGCTCAGTAAAAAGCTTCTTTTTAGCTCACCAATTGATGTCTCTAGTGAAGTTCTAGTGATTCAAGAATAATGTTTCGGAATTGGTTCATATATATAGAACTTCCAAGAATGTGAGTAGTGTGGTTGTCAATAATGGGTAGATTGGTGAATGTTACACGTGTGTAAAGTGATCACTTAAACCAGCCTATGATAGTCGTCAGCCCCGTAAATGCCCAGACTTCCATATTCTTCTTCATCTTTGATAAGATGTCAAAAATGATATAATAATATATGTTAACGAAACAATGAAAAAACACTGTTTCTAAGTTAGACATAAATCGAAGGGTAAATATTTTTTCTGCTCGAGTATTTCTTCATGTTTCGAAACCGTATAACTTTAACCGAATGATCCAATAATTCTCTACAGTTAGAGTACGCTTTGGACTATTTTCATTTTAATTAAATTGTCTCTGTTTAAATATAAAGTCGAGTGCAATTGCTGACTATTATAGCTTGGGCGCATTAAGCCTAGTCGACTTCACTGGCCTGACTGAATAACGCTATACTGTTACTATTTGATCCCAGTCTAAGTGGAGTGACATTGATTGACAATGCTAGCCTTATTAAGATATTTTAAGAGGGTTTAATGGAAAAAAGAGATAAACAAAGCAATAAATTATAATAACTAAACAAATAGGTATTACTTCGAACGTAGCGATCATTTTTAACAGATTTTGATTTACGCAACCCTGTTATCTTTGTCTCCATAGTGTAAAAGTTAGAGCATTTAATTATTATGCTGGAGGCCCCGGGTTCGATTCTCAGGGGGGTCAGAATAAATATAAGTGATTTTCCTCTCCAATGATTATTAAATTTTATCTTGGACCTGAAGTGCATGATTGATCACATTGCCTTCATGTACGTAACACTGCGTCAATACATGCTATGCCATTTGCAATTACGTATTTACTTATGTGAGTCAATAAAAATAATTGATATAAGTAACTCCCAAGTGAAACGAATCCACAATTTGTACACGAAAAATTGGATTCGCTTAAAATATTGTGAATACAAAATTGGTAATAAAAATGTGTTAAATTAAAAAAATAAAATGATGTTTTCGTGCCCTAGTATTTAAAATAATTCGGAGACAATCTTATGTTGGTTTTATGAAGGGTTCTGATAGTAAAAACTGATTTTAACGATAGATGTCGCCGACGAAGTAGCATATGGAATATCTATTAAATTAAAGCATTAAAATTACTTCCGAAATTTGAATAGTTTGGTTGTCAATCACAGTGTATAAATTGATAATTTATATCTGACTGGTCGGAAGCCCTGTAAATCTCCAGACTTCCGTATTCTAGATACATTTATGTATCCCTTATCACCACGACAGGTCACTGTTATGGAGGTGAAGTACTTAACAACAATATATATATTTTACTTAATGAAAAAACGTCTTATTATTTGTATCGGAAAACATTACTGCATTATTTGTTTTGATGTAGTCATCCCAGCGTGGGTGATGACGACCATTACTTACTTACAAAATCTGCATGTTTGATTTTTTTGTGATGGGGAAGAATCGCTTTAATTTTTGCCGCGACTACGCCCATTGTCAAATTTTATGTACTGCAATTTAATTCAACCACCCTCTGTTATTATTATTTTCAAATCCGGCCATTGTATACAAAAAAATATTCAAATCGTGATGTATTGTTTTTGCAAGTGACTTACTAATATATAATATATAATATTGTCATTATAAAGGATAAGTATATAACTGACTCACATTTTTTTCGTGGATAGTAAACATTATGTAGGTATCTTAATTTTTCTTAAAATCAAAAGTTATACAAGACATGTCGCTCACTCCTTTCAAGAACGTCATAAATCAAAAAACTTGATTTTTCAGGAGAACGTTTTCATTGTTTAAAAATATAATACAATGTATTAAAAATAAATATCAAGCCACTTATTAAACATTTTACTGTGCAACAGATCTTTTTAGGTGAAACCTGAAGGTTTTTTTCTGTATTTGAAAAATATTTAGTATGTTTAAAAAATATGGTAGATGACTCCCGGGCAGACCACCAAAGAGATGGGCCGATAGCTGGGAATCGACGTCGCAGGAGGCTAATCCCTCTTAAAAACAGGCCGTAAGGCCTACAATAAGAAGAAGAGGAAGAAGAAGAAAAAATATTTAAACAAAATCTTTTCTTTGAAATGCAAAAACAACACTTTCTGCCCTTTGGCGGGTAAATATTAAGTTTAAAATATGCCTCTTTTGCTGGGATATAGAACATTTTCTGGGCATTCCAAAAACACGCACAACTGAAAATCGACGATTTTTTATTCATGACGTTCTTGAAAGGAGTGAGCGATATGTAATATTTTTGTCATCACAAAGGATAAGTATATAACTGACTCACATTTTTTTCGTGGATAGTAAACATATAAGACATGTGTATGACCGATTACCACATATTATCATGTCTGGAGAGAAAAATTATTAATATCTATTTGACTAGTTAGTTGAAAAAGAAAATTTGTATTATTTGATAAAAACATGTAATGTAAGTTTATTATGTAGTTATACTATTATGTACATGACATCATATTTTTATTTTTAGATTACTGAAGTGAAAACCTCTAATTATAATGTTATTTTTTAATTTTATTATATTATGTTGTTTTTGTTAAATATTCTGTTGGTTTTGAAATAAATAAATAAATATCCAATAAAGACAAGAACAGACACAGAGATAACCAAATTTCAGAAATGAGGACATTTAGTTGCATAACCAGAAACACGTTAAGAGGCTGAATGAGGAACACGAAAATTTGGTAAATGTACGGAAGATCAAGTCAGATGGGGAAGATAGCGAAGACGATTCTGCAATGCTCATGTCAATAGAAAGCAAGAAAATAGACTGGCCCTAATTGCTCTTCAATAAATAAGACGGAAGATGACCACCGGAAGACCTCCAAAGCGATGGTATGGCAGCTGGCAGTCGACGTCACAAGAGGCGGATAACGTAACAAACAGATCCTAGAAGAATAAGAAGCAGACTATACCATACTTTAGAAATACCATATACCATATACCATACTAAGGAAGGTGCATTAAATGTATTCCTATGTTCTCTTATCTTTCCAATCAAATGATGTCCTTGGTAATGCTAATAATAATATAACAATATTTGGTCTCCAACAATGGCCAAACATGTCACGCTTCCAGGGTATTAGCAGTGGCGCACGGAGTTATGGTTTCCGGGTTCAAATATACGGAAAGGCGTGCACTTTAAAGTGATCAAGGGACGGATTTAGTGTCTATTGTTTGCCATCAGATAAAATATACGAATCTCTCTTATCTGACACTATTATCTAAATGCCAAAATAATTTCCAAATGCCGAAGAATCCTATTTTAATCGAAAAAAGGTAAATCACTTCCAACCCCTAGCTCTGTCTGAAGAGTCAATTTATTAAACATCTTTGATAACAACATGATAAGAAACCGCTAACGGATCATTTATATATGTCATCATATATTTGCGAATAAAAAATGTTAATTCCAGTGATTGGTAACAGTGGTTTTTTAACAGTTTTTTTTACCGCAATGTCAGCGCCATCTGTTGAGCGGAACAGCAAAACACAAAACTAATCATCGCTAATGGCGGAGAGCGTGCTTGTCGGCAGCTACTATAATTTTGTATACCCACAACTTTTGTGAAAGCCAGTCATTATTATTATATAAAAGTTGCACGTTAACACCGAAATTTCGTTGCATTCATACTCAATTACTAGTTTTAAATTTAAAAAATACGAGACTCTTTTTATTCAAATATTTCTAACTAGAAAGAGATTGTTTTGATGAATCATTTGATATCAATTTTTCAAAATACGAATTAACAGACTTGCAGTCATCGAAATATATATCGAACATATTTATGTTCAAGTATTTGTATCTAAAAAGTGTAAAAACCTTTCTGAAATAACGAAACAAAGCATTGAATAAAATTTTCCTTAATCATTAAGTATGTAATCAAATATGATAACTTTATCCAATAAAATTACATTTTAAGTACAATATTATGGTATTATTTTTTACATGACATTGCAGTATCGTAATTTATACCTCCTTTTCATATTTACCTTCTCATGTTTTTCTTTGGTCAAATAATTTGTGTTTATAACTAATATTTATTATTTTATTTTAGAACTCCTGAGAGTTTGATAATATTTGTTTAAGCCTGCATTTAATCACATAATAAATATTGAAACATCGTCATCGTGACATGTGCGTCTTCAGAAGAGATATTTCCATGTTTAGAATATTTATTTAGCGGGTTCATCGACTTCCAGTTTTTGATCGCTCGAGATACGTAGAGGAGATGTGGATAACCTTCCTCAAAGTGCAATGATTAAAATTAATATTTAGTTGAAATAAAATTCTAAAAAAGATTTATACAATATAACATGTAACAATATGTTTGTGTCGGGTTGTGGTCCCGTGGTTAGTGTCACGGACTCTTAAGTCAGAGAATTTATTGGTTCGAATCCACTCTGCCACAATTTTATACTTATTTCAAATAAAAGCCGCTTAGGCTCACAGAAATAGTATTAAATTGAAATATTTGTATAAATAATAAAAACACTCTAAAAATAATAAGTACACTGCTGGGGTCAGCTCTCCTCGTCCTCAGGTTGTAGGTCCTTCTGTCATGGACAACGTCACCTAGGCCATGTCGTCGAACCATGTTCTCTCTTTGCAGCATCCATGAATTTTTTGGTCTTCCTCTAGATGTCTTTCGTGGAAGTTCCATTGTTATTGCCTGGTTTACGACATGCTCGGGTTCTCTGTGTCTTATATGCCCATCCATCTCAATTGTCTTTCATCTACCTTCCTATTTATGTATGTAACCCCCAGGCTAATACGTAAATATGATAGTCAAAATGTTATGTCAATATATTAACTAACATATATAGTGTTTCCATATTGGTTCAATAATCATAGAAATGAATCTTACAATGATTAAAGAAAACACTTCGTTTTTTACCACTTGAGTTTTATTATAGACTACATGTTTCAGAAGTTAAACTTCCATCATTCAGGTCTGTATAATAACATCATAATCTGTTATTATACAGACCTGAATGATGGAAGTTTAACTTCTGAAACATGTAGTCTATAATAAAACTCAAGTGGTAAAAAACGAAGTGTTTTCTTTAATCATTGTAACATGTCTTACCACAAGGTTAATGCCGAAACAATAAATGAAATGAATCTTGATTTATTTTCATTATGGCACCCATTTTGACCGGCTTTCCTCCTCCATTAGAGCGGTCTAGCGCGCTGCCATTGTTCATCTCTGCAATTCGTTTTGTTGTTGATGTTTCGGTCGATTTGATCGTGATGTTTTATTTTTTACCCATTGTGTAATCTTCTGCTTCATTTGAATGGTAACGTGTTAACATTGAAAGAGCGTTAAAGTTCAAGGGCAATTATTCGATCTCCGATTATAATTCTTAATACATCGAATTCACATCTCATCCAAACGTTTCGTGATGAAACTTCGTAATGGTTTGGTAATGCATCGAAATTATGGTCATTTGAATTACTTAAATATTCACATACTCACTCTATCCGAAGATCATAATGGAAGTAATGATTTGTGTGTTTGCGAGAATGAGTGGTGATATATATTTTTTAAACTAACTTAGTAACAATGGATAACCACCTACCAACAGAGGTAAGCACAGAAAATTGAACGCCATACTACTCTGTCTTTGAAAATATTTATCATCTATTCCATATTCATGCATTTCATTATATATCCTCCCGATTATTCTGATTCCTGGCTTGTATAAATAAATATAAGCCAATTAATCATTTTCAATTATTTGAAATATGTACTATACATACCAAGTTTTTCCTCGATGTTTCTCCGATCATATTTCCAACTACATTTACCTTGTATATTTGTTTTACCCAAAACATTTCTTAATTTTATGGATAATACTTATCTCATTCTTGCATTCATTTCATATTCCAGATTTGAAAATCTATCAGAAATCGTTTTTTCGCATATTTCTCTGAGTGATTGCATTTTAACCACATTTAGTCGACTTTACAGAGAAAGCTTTCTCTATTTATTATAACGGTACATACAATTACATATTACAAACAGTGTAAATTTTAACGAATCGCCATAAAATAATTAATCATCTTACGAAAAGCTGTTCGAACACGTATACGTTGTGTAAGATTGGCTTCAAATAATATCATTTGACAAAACTTTTCATTCACATGAATAATAAAAATAATGAAATGTCTAAATAAATTATATTTTATAATAATAGCAATGTTTAAATTACAAAAGCTATTTATTATTCCAGTTTTTTAGTATCGGATGCATTTGACATGTTTTGGTATTTCATTTTTGCTATCTGGTTACAATTTAAACGACAAAAAACTGATTTTTTTTTACAGTAGTTAAAATATTATACTTGGCATACTTCTACATATTCAACCCCTTCTTCTTCTTCTTTAGCTAGGACTGTGTCCTGTTATTCTCGGAGTCTACTCCTAGGAGGTGGTAGACTAGCTGTCTTTCCATCGTTTAGGTGGTCTTCCTGGGGGTCTGTTACCTCTAATGCTGTTGTCTGCTGCTAATCTCACCACTCGATCCGAATTTGCTCTTCCCATACGATTTCTCCAGAAATGTCTTCTTACTCTTCTCCATCGCACAACATCTTCAACATCGCAGATTATTCTTATTTCAGAGTTTCTGACTCTGTCAGGCCGGCAATAAGTCGTAGATTCTTCATTTCGATGGTTCGAAGAAGGTTTTTCGTTCTCGTGGTGTCAGTTCTTGTTTCTATGCCGTTGTCATGATATATTCAACCTTATTTTGAATTTCTTGTTAGTTGATAGTTATCACGGGTTAGCTTACTTGTATGCAGCTCGCTAGTCTAATGTGCAGTTGAAATCATATGGAATAATTACATTATTCCCAACTACCTCCTAGTTTCGTATTAGTTAATGTATTTAGACAGACAATCAGGAGTTAATACGGTATTTCGAAATAATTAGGTAAGAAAACTTCAAAAGCTTCTAGAAAATAACTTAATTTTTACCTAAATGTAGGTATCAGTAGCAAAATCATAGCCCTCGTGTCTGTTATGTGACACGTTACTTGACCTCCAGTTAAATTGACTCTAATTTTGGCTTGTAAAAGAAACTAATAAAATACAGTGTATTTCATCTAATGAAAAGACGTATAATTATCTTATATGATTTGAGTGTGCATAAACTTAGATAAAATTATATTTGAAGTGCATATCCTTCAAATATTAGCAACTATTATATTTACCTATGTAGTCTTTAAAATTCACCTGAAAACTGAAAATATTTTTTTCCGAAGTATTCTTATAACACTCCAAAAAATGAGTGAAAGATTGGTTGAAAGATCATTGGTTGAAAATATTCTAGGAAACGAACAGCTTCTTGATTGAGCACCCGGGTAAGCCTTGTGTGTTCATTATTCTTCAACAAACTATACATCTTTCATCAACACATTCTAATGTACATTTTCTGACAAGCTCAATCTGCTTCATTAACACCTTATCTTCTAATGCCTTTGGATGTTCCGACACTTTGATTCGCAAAATTTGTTGCAATTTGGCTTGCCATATCTTTACGTACAAACACCTCATATACAGCCTAGGCTCAAGGACCTTAAACCACGACTAATGTTTATATTTTTAAAATAATTGAATGTAGAAATATTATTTTTTGACATCTCATCAAAGATGAAGAAGAATATGGAAGTCTGGGCATTTACGGGGCTTACGACCGTCATAGGCTGGTTTAAGTGGTTTAGCTGGTTTTTTATAATCCAGGATTCGGATCTCACATACTAATATAAGAGTTTCTGCTTAATAAAAAGCTTCTTTACATCTCACCAATAGATGTCTCTAGTGAAGTTCTAGTGATTCATGAACAAGGTTTCTAAATTGGTTCATATATATAGAACATCCAAGAATTTGAGTAGTGTGGTTGTCAATAATGGGTAGAATTGGTGAATGTTACACGTGTGTAAAGTGATCACTTAAACCAGCCTATGACGGTCGTAAGCCCCGTAAATGCCCAGACTTCCATATTCTTCTTCATCTTTGATGAGATGTCAAAAAATAATATGAAAATAACTCCTGTAATTGGAGATAATCCAGATTTTGTGAACAAGTATTTGGACACACTCAAAATGTTGTGAATGTAGAAATGTTCTAAAGACAAAAATAAATCGCTTGTATTGTTCCGAGTTGAAAATAATCTTCCTTTGTACAGTTTTTTTTTAAATAATTCAATAATCAAAATAATGGATCTCGCCGGTTGAAAATAATAGTATTACATTTTAAAGACATACTTATGTAGATAATCTATATCTTATAAGGCATCAATCCATATAATAGTACCAAAATTATGATTGTATAACGGAGATATATTTCCATAAAAAAAAAATTATAAAAGACACTACACTAAAATTATGTATTTTTTCAAAAATAATTGCCCCTATATTTATTCGCCTCCATAGTGATTAGCGTGTTTGGCTACCGTGCTAGGGGTTCCTGGTTCAATATTGATGGGTGAAAAAATTAATATCAGTGATTTTTCCCTTTAGTACATGTTTAATATCACCTGAAGCGCTGGACTGATATCGTTTAATTATCAAAATAACAGTGCTTTGATTCGATACAGTACGATACAAGTTTACATTGTGTCACCTAATACAGTGCCCTATACACCATTAGATACAAATAAAGGTCGGAGGAATAATAATTAAGGATATTAAAAGTAAATACTACCACCTACATTTTGCTTAATTGTAATCTCTACTACATATCGCTCACTCCTTTCAAGAACGTCATAAATCAAAAATCGTCAATTTTCAGTTGTGCATGTTTTTGGAATGCCTAGAAAGTGTAATATATCCCAGCAAAAGCGGTATATTTTTAACTTAATATTTACCCGCTACAGGGCAGAAACTGTTGTTTTTGTATTTTGAAGAAAAGGTATTGTTTAATTATTTATATTAATAAACTAAATATTTTCCAATGGAGAAAAAACATTCAAGTTTTACCTTAAAAGATCTGTTGCACAGTAAAAAGTTTAAAAAGTGGCTTGATATTTATTTTTAATACATTGTATTATATTTTTAAACTTTAAAAACGTTCTCCTGAAAAATCAAGTTTTTTGATTTATGACGTTCTTGAAAGGAGTGAGCGATATATTACATCGAAATTGTAAATTATGATGAAACCAAAAATCCAAATTACTCCAGGCACAGATTAGTTTAATTATTATTAATCTAATTTGTGATTTTTGTGATTCATTATTCAATGTAGGAAATCAAAATGTACGTATGTATTTTGAATAAATTGGCTACTTAATAGGGCTAAACCAAGTTCATTAAATATCTGACTCAACATGTGTAAAAACTGATTACTCAACACGTGAGTGAACTAAGTGCACATTATGAATTTGTTATTGTGATTACGTTTTGCGTAAGACCAGACATATTACAAATTGAAATATAATTGACCAGCTCTCTATACGTATTTCGTCTATGCTAGTTTTGAAAGAAATTATATAATTTAGAAAAATCACATATAATTTAGGAGATTTTTCTTAATTATATATTCCAAATGACTAATGACATATTTCGTAATATGCGCAAGTTTTACGTAGATATTCTAGTGTACTTTTTTAATGAAGTTGGTTTATATTTATACCTTAACTATTCGAGAAAACTATCGCAAAATAAATTATTATAAAAAATGCACATGGAGCTTTGAAAACTTTTTCAAATTATTATTTGAATTTATTTAAAAATATCACATATAAAAAATGTTATTAAATATATTCTCATATAAAAAATCAAAGATATTTTCTTAATATATGGGATATTAAATGTTTTTCTATACTTCTGAACAAAATGATGTTCTTTTCTTTGACATATTCGTTCCCATTTCAAAAAATATACATATTCATTGTCTAATAACATATCCATATAATTTCACCAAATTTCTATTCTTTATATAGGGTAGACTGGGTACGGTTGAAACAATTTTGCTTATATTGTCCATAGTATTGCTGTTTACAAGTCAAGCGATGATGAAGATGCATTAAATACAAGAGCGTGTTTCTGTCTACTAATGGGAAGTATTATTTCAGTACCCGGTGTGTTATTTTTAGTGGCAGATCAATTTTAAAAAATACATCCGATTTGTTTCAACAGTCCCCATACCAGGGGCAGTTGAAACAGTGATTGGGGTCAGTTGAAACATACGCAAATAAATCAATATTTAATATTGTAAGACGTTTTATTCATTATTTATTTTTGTTTTATAAATAATTATGGCACCGCATGACTATATTAATCAGTTTACAGATATGTAATGAACAAAAACAACTAAAAACAAACGCATTTAAAAAAAAAAAAAATCGAACGAAAATAATCTGTGAATAAACTAAAAGGAAACACTTCTTTCATTTTGATTAGTCATAAATCAAGCGAAAATCTGGCTTTGGGTACATTCCGAGTCGCAATTGTGGCAAACATAGCTAAGACCACCTTTTTTGCAGTCTTCTTGAGCCCACAGTTTACAAGTGGTGCACTGTATCCACTTTTCACCGGATCTGCTCTCTGAATACAGTGACAGACAAACAAGACAATAGCACTCGTCCTCTTCTGATGATGATTCCTGTTGCGTATTATGATAATTTTTTCCTTTAACGATCCTTCTACTTTTTCCTCCATCCAATCTTTTCTTGACTTACTTAGTTTTCATCCGTTTCAACCTTATTTCATGCTCCTTTCTTATCTCTTCTTTATCTGTTTTTTTTAGTAGCAAGTATTTTGCAAGCTCCTGCTCCTGCTCTTTATTAAAAACTTCATTGTGGGGTTCATATCCCATTTTCTTCTTCACCAGATGCATTTCGCTTTCGTATATATCTAATGAGCGAACAGTGGTTTAATCCATGCTTCTCCGCCGATTTTCGCAGTGAATCTCCTGCTTTAACCTCCTCATAAGCGTATGTATACCTCGACAAGTCAACCTCCCCTCTCGAAGTCTTTCTTGCGCGTACTCTCGGCATCTAGAAAACAGGAAAACTGAAAAAATGTGTTGTTTCAACCGTACCTACAAAAAATGTTTCAACCGTCCCCAACCCCTCCTTTAGGTAGAAAACAGAAAATAGTAATGTCAACAATAATGGCACATTAAAACTAATCACTTTATCGTGTTCTACAAGCTTCATTTCAAACATGAAATCATACTCAATAATATCGTTTCAATAGAAACCGTAATAAAAGGAAAATTCTCAGAACAAAAATACTTACTTTTGGTTATCAAAATACAATAGGACCTCCTACAAGCAACTGCACCACGCGGCGAGCGATGCAACACTAATATTCGTGTTTGAACTTGTTGTCCGCTTTGTTCGTCCCTTGGACCCTTCACCCTACCGCATACGGTTTGCAAGATATTTGCTCTGTTTCAACCGTCCTGTGTTTCAACCGTACCCAGTCTACCCTATGTGTTTAACCTGCACCTTCATTGTTTCTGTAAGCTTGTTGTGTTCTCATCTAATTGATGAAAAACATTAAACTATTTGTATTGCACTGTATTTCATTTTTGTAATATGATTTTCATTGTTTTTTAGCCATAAATAAATAAAATAAAAATAAAATATCCATATTCCATTAATTTTTTGGAACTGATATAAAAGTAATGGTCTTGAAACCCTTTCACACGTGGATAGTTATTTCAAAGATTCAAATATAATAATGTGTATATATATATATATTATTTTATTTATTTTATTTTATTGGAAGGAAGAAGAACATGAGACAAGGATTGGATTAAGAGAAAAGGAGATGGCAGTGATAGGAAAAAAAGAAAAGGATATATATATATATATATATATATATATATATATATATATATATATATATATATATATATATATATATATATATATATATATATATATATATATATATATATATATATATATTTATATATATATATTTCAAAACTATTACTTGAGAAGTTTTAGTAATATTACTATTATTTTGTAACAGTTTTCAACCAATCACGCATCAGAAATTTGACATACTTGCGTAACCGACATGCGCAAGAATGATTCCAATTATAATTATGTTTTGTTATATAAAAACTGTACGAATATTTTCCACTGTCTAATGTAACCTGTCAAAAGTATCTAATGAGAATAGGTTTCATAATGACGAAATGCAAGGAACATCAATCATGGTTTAGCGGAGAAATTTCTCATTAATTTGTTTTTTCTCTGTCGTGTGCTCATAGTTGACCTTTTGGTGAAATCTGTATTGTGAATGGTCAATTTAAATGTTAAATTCGAATAATTTTGACAGGATTTAGAAAGAGAGTCCAATTTGGTGTGTCCTCAAATATTTGAAATTATAAAACCGTATTAATCGATCTATCATGCTTACGTGTATAACGCAAAACGTAGTATGAATTTTTTAAGCAGGATAATCAATAGCCCGCAACTTAATTTTATTTAAACCAAGATAACATTTCACATTATTAAAAAAAATTAAACTTAATTATTGAGATTACATAATAACTTTTTTATTTGAGATTACACCCTTTAACAGTGACAAATAATTAATATGCATGAAAAAGGAACATATTTGGGTATGTGGAACGAATGAATGATGAACGAATGTTAAAACCGATTTACGGTGCAAATGTGGCTGGATGCAGAAGACGAGGCTACTTCCAAATTTATGAACTAAGAATGTGTATAGATTCACCAGCATTATATCAACAAAAAATAATGCAATATGGATGTTCAATCATAAGGAGAATGGTGAACGTTATACAGGTATATAAAGTGATCACTTAGGCCAGGCAAATTGTAGGTCGCAAGCCCTGGATAGTCAGATATTTACCATGCTTCATAAAAAAATAATTAATAATTGTTTTTCATCTTAAGTTAAGACACCTTAAAAGTAGATATTATGATACGATTGTTGCGATTTGTGTAGAATTCTTCATCTGATGACTATGAATATATGTACATCTCTATTTATATACACATACATCCAAGTTAAGAAAAAATCCGATTCGGGAATGAAGTAGGTACCTGCGCCTGATTCGATCTGTCAATATCACAGGAAATCAATGTATACCAGAGACGTGATGTTTCCGTATCAATAAATAATGATTGAATTGTCAATCAGATTATTCAAATAATTTCAGTGATTGAAAACAACTCTTCCTATTGATACATTTTGTTTGAAATTCTAATCTGATACAAGGCGCTATTCTTGAACTAGTTACCAATTATCTCGAAATTTTATATTTTTAACATGTAATTTAAAAAAAACATGAATTGATAATAATACATCTAATATATCTCATTATACCTCAATGAACTTATTTACTCACACATCAGCATATTCTGAGTACCCAAGTTATTACCATCCTAACAATTTTTTTTTTAGATATATAGACATATGTTAAAGGGATTCAAGACCAATGCATATATAAAAGTTTTAAAAACAGTAATGCAATATGGATATTCAATACCGGGCAGATTGGTACACAAGTGTATGAAGTGATTACTTAAGCTAGCGTCTGGCCGTAAGCCCTGGGATGCTCAATCTTTCATCTTATTTCACATATTTTTTAAAAATATTTTATCATAAGCAGTTAAAACATTAATTTCCGTATAAAATAGAAGCCCAAAAGTGATGTTAAAGTTTTATACATTATTTAGGATTGATTTCCACTTATAACTAAAAAAAACACAGCAATTATAAGGCAATATGATAATGATTCATTTCCTCGTTTGTTAAAATTAAGGAACACTTTACAGCTATGACCTCTACGCACAGCAAACCACATTTGGGGACTAATGTATCCTTGGCGGTACTCACATATGTGAAAATAATGATCTTTGACAAACTGCTCCCTGCAATCTGGTAGCCTTGGCTTTTAAATGTAGGTGCTGTGCAACCCATACATCAGGAACCATATAGAATAACTCTCCGTGTTGAACCAATTTTTATGATTGATATACGTAATTACTGTAACTTTTAAATATCAGGGCAAATTTTTAAGGCATTCGAGAGATGATCACACGATTTTATCTAATGAATTCGAGAATAGGTTCTTAAGCATTTACGAATGGATTAAGTGTTTATGTATTTTAAGCGTTCTGACTCCACCGAAACATTAATCTCTCATTGAAATCGAAATAAAATTAAAGTACTTACATGTCAAAAATGCTGTTAGATACAATGAGTACAATCCCATCGAAAAAGATGAGCATACAATTCATATTTAAAAATGTAGATAAATAATTGTAGTATAGTACATAATTACTTACCTATTCCATATATGTATATTTATGAGATTTTTTCAATATGGGAACGATCAACGATGAAAGAATTGTTATGTGAATATTAATGGATTTGAAAATTATTAATTTAACCTGAAAAATGATTAGGTATTTCGAAGTTGTCATGACAGATGTGCGTTGATATAAAATAAATAAAAAAAATAATCGACTTCTGTTTTATCATCACTATAATATATTATGGCGGTCTATTCTCTTCGTTTTTTGTATATTAAAAGTATTAAAAGCATTATATTGGATATTAAAATTGAACGATGAATGATAAGGTGAGTTGTGGACGTATATTTTAAAATAAATAAATACTTGAAATTTCAGTAAAATAACAGTCTATTTCTTTAGTTTTCTTCAAATAAACCAACAATTTTTTTCCTTCCGTTTATGATTGTGTATTTTAAATATTTGTTATTTAAAGAAATAATAAAATAAATTCATAAATTAAATTATGATTTGTCGCTATTTTAACAAGAAAAAAAACGTGTAAGTAGTAATTAATAATACCATACCTAACCTATGTGCGCAATTATCCATACGTAAAAATCTAATAGTTAAAATGCAAAATTGTAAAAACTAAAATACGTTTATTTCAAAGCGCCCTTGACGTGATTTTTCACGAAAATGGTCCACTACAAATTCATATGGAATTGAAATAATTGATTTCTAGAATATTTTTTTGCAATACATTAAATACATATTATACTTCCGTCTAATACAATTCGAGATATCAAAAAAACATCCTGTTATAAAATGGTGTTTCGAGGTACACGATAATTTAGGAGTAGAGGTATGAAATGAGTAATGAATAATATTGTAATATATTACTATTACTACTTCTTCTACTACTTCGCTTTTTTCCTCGTCCTGACATGCACTAGTCATACTCACTGAATTTTTCTTATTTTTTTTAAATTATCCCTTGTTCAGCCTTACATTCCTTTCCAACGTCTTCATCTTCACATTTAATTCTGTCACTGAACGATATTCTACACACTCGTCTGAGGGAACGCAGTTCAGTGGCGTTCACTCTGCTTTCATCCTTCTTTTGCCCATTCCATACATATACAATATTTCGAGTGTGTCTAAATACTTGTTCACAAATCTGGATTATCTCCAATTATAGGAGTTATTTACATATAATTGTTCATCTCACCAATAGATATCTCTAGTAAAGTTCTAGTGATTCAAGAACAATAATTCGAAATTGGTTCACATATATATTTAGAACTTCCAAGAAATTGAGTAGTGTGGTTGTCAATAACGGGTACAATTGGTGAATGTTACACTTGTGTTAAGTGATCACTTAAACCAGCCTATGACGGTGGTCAGCCCTGTAAATGCCCAGACTTCCATATTCTTCTTCATCTTTGATGAGATGTCATTAATAGTTCCATACATCGCTCCCATACATCAGTTTCTATACTCATCCACTAGCACTCCGTTGTGAACTCCTGGACATATTTTTATTTGCAGACACTCTATTCAACTCTATTCAAAGCACCATTCATTGTATTCCCTCCATTTACTCTTCTCTCAATATCCATATCCACTTTTCCATCCCGTAAGAACGTGCTTCCTAGATATAAAATTTATTGCACTGTAATAAGTAATGAATAATAATTTTAAATGTTTTGCATATGACGGGCCCTTTATCATAAATGCAGTGTAATTAAGACAAGTTGTATGTAGATTCGCTGAAACCCCGTTATGTCACGTGCATATTAAGACAAATTATTATTTACC
Source organism: Brachycentrus maculatus (assembly GCF_059751285.1). NCBI lineage: Eukaryota > Metazoa > Arthropoda > Insecta > Trichoptera > Brachycentridae > Brachycentrus > Brachycentrus maculatus. The sequence continues at coordinate 759,015 of NW_028280821.1, forward strand.
TTGTTCTTGATGCGAATGCAGATATGCCCAGAAGACAATTACCATCCATCACGCCTTGAATAGATACCGTACCTGCGACACACATTATAATCTCTGTTCATAAATCCATTGTCCTATCTACCTTGAGTCAAATGCCAAATGTGTTTTATTCAGATCTAACGGTCGAATCGTGATTTAAGTCAATGTGATTTTTAGTTATTGCGCGCTATATGCCTGATTACCGATTACTTTACTTAATGATACAATTACACGCCCTTGAAAGTATCATACAAGATACCAGTGTATTACAATTAAATTTTAGAATAAATAATAATATGCTAAACTCCCTTTTTAAACGTTATTTTACTAGGTCTCGAAATAAAACGTTGCAGAAAAAAAGAAAATAAATGAAAGTTAAATCATTGATAAATGTTCATTTATTAAAATAATAAAACTCAAAATATTTTCACAATAGCATTCTATTGATTAAATTAAGTATAATGAACGTTTTTTATAAAAAATATCCTTATTTATACAAATTACAGTCTAAACTTCAAAATTTTAACCATATTCCTAATTAGTTTTTTCGGAAACTAAACATAAAGGCAATGTTCAATATTCGAAATTATTCAATGTAGTCGGATGTTTTACCATGAATTCGTTCGTTTAACCCTTATCCGCACCCAATGGTGCATAGAGCACCGCTTCGAATTGACGGGTTGATCAATCTAAGAAGGCAAAGTGATCAATACTGCGCTTCATGTATTTTGTCCTAGGTGACATTTAATAGATCTTAGAGTGAAAAATCACAAATATTTAATTTTGACTCCCCCGGGAATTAAGCCCAGGACCTTAAGAACGGTAGCCAAAAACGCTAAACTTTACACTACGGAGGCAAACAAAATACAAGAAGGAAAATATTTTTATGAATAATACTGGTTTCATTAATTGATTCGTCAGTCACTTTGTGGTAAATTCTATCCATTTTAATTAACGTTTTACTCAGTATGTAAATACTTTTTCTTAAAATCGACTGTGACACGTGTTTCGAAGCAATCCGCATCATTTTCAAACACCGTGTTTGAAATGATGCGGAATGCATCGAAACACGTGTCACAATAGATTTTAAGAAATTGTGGTATTTAATAAGTAAAACATTAATTAACAATGAATAGTACTGGTATTGATAAAAATAAGTTGATTATATTAATATGCAGATGTATGCATTCGTTTAAATGTTTTGATAACATCAATTTATTAACGACAAAACGTAACAAATGACCATTATTTATATTTAACATATTATCACCTTTGATCCTAGAAGCGCTTCGCCGATAAATGGCTTGACCATCGGAATAACGCAACAGGTTTGCAGATATGCAGGAATGGTTATCGATTAGAAATGCAATACAGGTACTACATCTTGCCCGAATGGCAATCGGCGTAATGGTGAAACTGGACGGAGGATGCTGGCTATTTCACGGCCATAGAAAGATTTTGGAAGCGGAATTGTATTACGATTTCCTTCTAAACTTTATGACCCGTGAAAATTGTAGTAATAATGCCTCGCGATTTGATTAATTACTTTGGGAGAACTTGAGACATACACGGCATTTAGACCGTTAGACGTTTAGATTAAGCTTTTTTAACGTACCCGTAGTAATAATTATTTACTACCTATACTCGAAATGAACAACGCCGAAGATCTAGTTTTCTGTTTTTAGTGCTTATATTTGCATATTTATCATCATCAAGCATACTATCTACATTAATGAAATGGCTTGTAGCGTAATACAAAACAGTAATATCAAATTAAATTGAAACGTTATATAAACCGTTACTAGTCAAATAATTGTTTAAAACACTCAAATGCAGAATTTATGTTGCTAGAAACTGTATCGTTTATGGTTTATCCTAAAAAATAAAAAAGATCGAGTTTACTTAAACTGTTTCATACAACAACAAAAAACTTGTACTTTGTACATATTCTTTGATTAATTTTTTTTAAACATTGTGAGTAAATTTATTTTAAAAAATAGTGCGTGTTTTGATAATTTAGTTATAAAATCTTGAAATAATTAAACCGAACTGGATTGAATTTGATGAAGAACGTAGATTTTTTGGAAGAGCCCATTATTCTTTAATTCTTTGAATAATGTATTTGATCTTTATAAAATTAAACAACTTTGTTTTAACCACTTTTTTATTATTAGTACACTTTAACCAACCGGTTTCGACAAGAACCTTGTCATCATCAGGGTTTATTAAATTCTAAAACATTAAAATACTAAAAAACATTAAAATACGCATAGTTAATTACATTCCCTTACCAAAAACTTCCACACACTCCTTAACTTATTAATAAAAAAGTGGTTAAAACAAAGTTGTTTAATTTTATAAAGTTTATAAAATGTGCCACAAAGTATCTGCGAAAAACATTCAAAAAATGTATTTGAATTCCATTCACTAACATGTGTTGGAATACACATATGAAATAAAATGAATTCATTAAACCTTTTTTAGGAATAAATGCAAAGTTCAGCTTTCAAGTACCTTTTTAATAGCAATGTTAGTCCGAAGACTAGTACAAATGCCTGTTTGCATCTCGCAATTTAGATTAAGTCTTCATCACACAAAGTAAGTACTTACTTCATAGAGTAAAAGCATGCCTTTCTGCAACATTAAGCGCCGTGTGAATGCACTTCATCTCAAATTAACATATATTAAAACAAAGTCTTCCTTAACAATAAATAGCGCAATCGCAAGACGTTAAACCTGATCGTGAATTCCTCGAACTGCGCTAAGCGAAACAGAGAATTCATCGAAAAAGTTTAATGTTTCCCTGTCTAGTGAATATCAGGGTTACTTGTTATTTTACTTTCTTACTCCTGTTCTTTAATTTATTTGTCGAATTTTGTATTTCTTAGGTGGTAGAGCGCGCCTTGATATGCCGCCGGTTAAACGTTATCTTCTTCTTGTAGCTCTTGAGACAGTGAGGAATCTACATACAAAAGCGTTCGAGAAACGTGTTTTTTTACTGTTTCTCCAGTCAGATTAGGTATTATGCTAATTGTCCATGGCAACGTCAGCAAATGGGACTATGCACTGGAAAGCCGCCTGCATTATGTGTGAAACAATGTGACGATACAATAAGAAAATATTCTTTACTTCATACCGCTTTTTATTTCCACAGACGATAAAATATTTGTTGTGTAATATATCCAAAATAAAACAAGGTTTCTTGGATTGAATTCTACATTTATTTTTGTATATGTTAATACGTGACGCGTTTCGTCTTCTTAGGACATTATCAAACACGGACTCAAATTTTGTATTTCTGGTGTTGGATAATGTCAAATTTTGTATTGTCAGTGTTTGATAATGTCTTAAGAAGACGAAACGCGTCACGTATTAACATATACATAAATAAATATAAAATTCAATCCAACAAACCTTGTTTTATTTTGGATATATTACCCAATAATTCAATATGGAATTCTACCAACTGTCTGCAGTTACAATAAATAAGATAAAATATTTGATATAACGAACCGTAAATCTAATAACTATCTAACTATCATACCCGCTTTTCCACAATGATAGGCAGAGACAATTGAACACCGTATTAATCTGTATTTGCAAATAATCTTCGCCTTTTCGACATTCATGCATCTCCTCATAAATAGCCTCTGATTATTCCGAGTCCTAACCTGACCACTTTCAAGTATTTGAAATACTTGATCATGCCAAGTTTTTCTCGGTTTTCCTTTGCTTTTATTGCCAACCACATTCGTCTTATAAATTTGTTTGCAGTTAAGATTTTCAATACATTTAAACAAAAAAGATTTAAAAATTTAAATAATTAAATGTTATTTGGCTACTTACCTTTAATATGAAAAATGAATTAAGCAGGAATTTACCATTTGGTCACCTCGTGTGTGTGTTATTAAAACGGGAAGCCAGAAAAGGATATTTAAAGAATTCTTACTTACAGATCGTTTATTCATATAAGTTCTTACACTTTAATTACTATTGATATTACTATTATAATTTAATCTAATTAATTAATGAAACTTTGAATTAAAATGTGAAGCTAGTTACACGTCCTTTAGAACCAAACGATGCAGGCGAATCTTGGCCTCCTCTCTTCGGTTGGTCGCTTTTGTTGAATTCGTTCGGGAATCTCCGTGGCGAATTCGTATTTTCAGTGTTGCCAACTTGGCATATACTACAACCATAATATATAAACATTAAATTTATCAGCCAAACCTAATCGACTTTAATTTTTTATATCTCAGGATAAAGTTCATAAAAAAATGCGATCGATCACTCTTTCTTTTGTTACTTTCAAATGCTCACAATACTTTTTTTTCGGATGAAATTTCTGAATTGTGGATTTCTCCAAACTCAATGCAACGCAGGTCGACTTAATATTTCCTCTTTAATTTTTTTAATAGACCGATGCAATAAGATTAATTTTGTAGAAAAATAATTAGATATACGAATAATCTTTCCCAAGTACATTTCTCAAAAGTAAACAACCTGTCAATGAATTTTTAATATGTAAAACGTTTTCTTGATGATATAATTACTCCATAACCAATATTCAATGCACACCATACAACCTGGTACTCGTATTAGTAACCGGTGGTCAAGAATACCGCCCTCAGGCCGACTTGTTAACCGCCCGTTTAATCAAAACGGCCGTTTATAATACTTAATTTAAAGCTGCAATCGTCCGCTAAAGTTAGCGAATCCTTTATAGGCCCGTTCTGCGGTATCGGATGTGCAGGAACAGATATACATAAGTTATAACCCTTTATTCATCCACCGCCCCGTAAAGTGTATAGATATTTCGAATGAGATTAACACTTTCAGACAGGTGCAATAATGCCATTTTTTTAATGAGTTCCATTGGTCAACCCCTTCCTCTTAAATAATCAAAGTCATTTATTCCTTTGAAACTTTGTTGCAGCGACCTCAACAATGATGTGTTTATACGCAGAGGAGACTTGGGTCTAAAGTAACATCTTTTACTTTTGTGGTAATTGCGTCCTTGTATCCTTATAAGTAAAGAAAAACTTGCTGACGTATTTCTTTATGTATTTAAAATTTTATTTTAAAATAGCTAAGTAAAGTAAAAATGATCAGGAAGAAGTTACTGCTGTATGATGCTATTTGAAATGGAGACGGAATATAATATAATCCATTTCAAAGGTACTCGGGGTTGCATATTGGTACTCGTACAAGCAAAAACTGGTTGTTTATTACGAATGTACACGAGTTCCTCGGCAGAAATGAAATTTCTGATTTATATAGATGAAATAAAAATATTTTTTGATTTTTCAAAGTTAATTATTTTGTTAAGGAAGCGCTTATATGTATATGGTACAATTTTTTATGGTTTTAAAATATTTATAGTTTAGTAGATTAACATCAATGCGTGGTGAATTTATGCCCTCATATTTCTGTAATAAACTGTTAGATTTCATTTTAATAAAAATGTAACTGTCAAAATTTAGTTAAGATATAATCGGAAATAATTTACATATAAACAGAAAAATATTATAATTCTGAATATCCTATAGTTTACGATGCACCAAGCAGTCCCACGCGTATAAGGTTATGTTACAATAACTCGTGTCGGTTTTTGTACAAAAAATGAGACTGGTTTGATATTTATAAAGTGAACTGGTTCTCATAAAAGTAACGATCAAATCGCATAAAAAGTATTGATGAAGTTTTTTCAGAAATTTCTTAAGACCCTATATACAATAAATCGCAACTTAATTTTCTTTAAGCCCAGGTAATATTTGACGTAATTGATTTTTTGCTTAAAACGCAGTTTTCGTATTGAAAAATAAGTTTTTCTTCGAATTAAATATTTGGTTTTGAAAAAAAAAGTTATTGAGAGGCGAGGAGTTAAAAAAATATGCAATACATATTCTGAAAAAATCAAGTTTTAATATACAGGTATATTCTAAAAATATGAACGCTAAAACATGTCCGACCGCGTTCTGAATTGGAACGTTTGAGATCTCAGCCTAAAGAATCTAGGAATGTTATGAATTTAATCAAAAACCAAATATACAATATATGATACAAGTTACTAATACATACAAATATGTTGTGTTTTTAATAAAAAATAAAAATCAGTTCGTGAATACATCCAGTTGCTACTGAACGAGTAGGTTTCGTTCTTGTCTGCCCGCTGCGAACTATTGATCAAGCGGCTACGTCAATAGTTGGATAAATACAATATTGTTCATATCAAGTTACCTACAATACATACGTTTATATCCAACTAATGGAGTTCGATTTAATATTATAACCAATTTTTCAGGGGTCATCAAATTGTTTCTGTTAAAATGAAAATACATACAATATTAAATAAACATAAATTACTTAAAAATTTACATTTTATTCTAGAAACTTTTAATGAGATATCTACTTTTGAAGCCTTTAAAGAAAAATTTATTTTGAGGTTGAAATATATATTAAAATATCTTTTTCAGTCGAAATTTCAAGTAAAATTGGTTCTTTTGGTTATTATACTAATTTAACGAATATGCTTATTCGAAAAAGCATATCTAACTAAATTGATTTAAATGATATTGCTCTATTATCTTTATTATGCAAATGTTTTGTATTGGTTACATCGAGTAAATGGTATTTTAATATTCATATGCTTTATTGTGTATTATATGCAAGCATTTTGTATGAAAGCAAAACGTATAATAACATGCATTTTATAAAGCTTCCTTTATGAAGTACGATAAAATAAGAAAGTAAAATGTCATTAACCTCTAAAGGAAACTGTCACATAAACTGGTTTTAAGTTACTCGTCTGTTGATAGTTTATATGTACTTTATACAGTTCACTTCAAGTCGTTCTTACATCGACTTATGACTCACCTTACTTCCGTGTATTCTGAGAATTTACTTTGAGAAGATAATGGAAACGAAATGCGAATGTTTTCTTTTACAATTCTCTCTCGAATAAACACTGCAATCATACCGTATTAAAATTTTAGTAGCTAAGTGATTTGATGAATAAATAACGAAAGGAAACGACTTGATATTGAATAATTTATTATCTCTTCTTTCCTACTCTTCATTTCTGAGAATGGCGATCCCCTTGGCTCTGCTTATGATATATTTATAGGGGACTTTTATGGAAATTATAGTACAGTGGCGTCTCGTTCCCTTGTAAACCCAAGAGTGCCAGCTGTGTCGGTTATGTCCGGCGCACAATATTATGTGTTGCACAGCCCGCCCGTTTTTAATGGATTCGGGCCTACGCACAGTATAGCACTGCGGCCCACTGCTAGGATTCGCCATATCTGGCTATCCTCACATGGTTTAACCGATCGTTTGGCACGAGAAGATACAAGTGTGAGCTGGAAATCTAACTGAGTCTAGAACCGTGGACCACCTATTGAGATGCGACCGTCAATAGCTAAGGTAAAACAATAACCGCTTCAATTGAAGAGTAAAGAAGTATAAATACGCTGTCTTAAATGAGAGACAAAAAGATCTGAAATATCCAGTTATTGGCTTTTTTAAAAGGCTTAAAAAAAGGAAAAATGCAAATCGTTTACTTTATATGACACATAATAACGACAACGTAGATGTTAATTACTTAAGACGGTTCCCATATTTTCTTAATTTTAATAACTGTACGATGAAACCTTAGAGTACATAGTATTTATTGTACAATTTATTATATCTCTATGAATGACACAGGTGACTAAAAATTATAACGATGGTAAGGTATTAATTCAATAAATTCAATCGGCTTACGAGATATGCATAAATTGGTCAAAACTGACATGTTACAGGGAAAATTAAAAAAATTCTAAACAATATAATATAAGCACCGAAGGACAAAAGCAAAAATAGAATCACAAAATTCCGTTATACATAACAAAATTAAAATAATATTTTATTTTAAAAAATACTATAAGCCTAAATTTGATTTTAGTTGATTGATTGGATTGTTTTTTTGTTTTACTTTAAAAAAAAAACATGTTACACGTATGAAGGTAAATTGAGTAATTTGATTTACTCATTTTGAGATAGTGTTATACAAGGTACCTACCTTCAAATATAACGAGTAACAAACAGGATAGAAAAAAACAGAAAAGAACACATAAAGGAAGAATGGGGTAAAAGTACATATTAACAATGATATAGAAAAAAATATGGAAGGCTTTTAATTTATTTCAGTTTTTTTTATGAAATTATAAATCTTTTTGTTTTTTTTTTATTATATACAAAAATACTTCAATTTCATACTATTTCTGTGAGCCTAAGCGACCCATTATTAGAAATAGGTATCAAATTGTAGAGTGGGTTTGAACCGAAAAACTCTGACTCAAGAGCCCGCGACACTAACCACGGGACCACAACCTGGCATAATACTTAATATTTAATAATACGAACACGTTGTTCATTTAATGTTCAAATTATATTTTGCAAGTAAAACGTAAATAATGTCAGCCACTAATTATTGAATGACGTGTTTGCAAAACATAAAAAAAACTAAAACAGTTTTTTTTTATTTCAATGGATATTAATTTTTGTATTATTACAGATATTTCTATTTTTCAAGTATCAAAAATAATTAAGCTCAAATTGCGGCTTCTACTTTTGCTGGAACCTTCCGCTCGTTTTTGACTTCCGATGACGTAGCGCAGAGTTCCTGTCGAAATACTGGAATGTAAGCTTTCAAATCGGCTAGAGACTGGGAACGATTGACGTACGTACATCTTGCTTTACAGATAGCATTACAAAACAGTCTGGTGGTGTCACATCGGGCGGTCTGGGTGGTCAAGCGACCATTTGATATGGACGAATTATGAAACAAGACGTCTACAAAATATTTCACGAAAAATAGTCATATTATTTTTTTGTTGACATCTCATTAAAGATGAAGGAGAATAAGGAAGTCTGGGCATTTACGGGGCTGACGACCGTCATAGGCTGGTTAAAGTGATCACTTTACACACGTGTAACATTCACCAATTCTACCCATTATTGACAACGATACTACTCAAATTCTTGGAAGTTCTATATATATAGGAACCAATTTTGAAACATTATTCTTGAATCACTAGAATTTTACTAGAGACATCTATTGGTGAGATGAATCTATTGGATCGTCAGCCCCATAAAATGCCCAGATTTCCATATTCTTCTTCATCTTTGATGAGATGTCAAAAAAAAATGTAAATATCTCCTGTAATTGGAGATTATCCAGATTTTGTGAACAAGTATTTGGACACACTCAAAATGTTGTAGAAAAATAGTCGTTGAAAAAATAGCAGTTGAAACATTTCTGTTCCCTTTTTGGTCACATTGTTCTATAATAAATTGTACTAAAAACCAAACTAGAATGAGAAATGAAATTGAAAATGACGCTAACTTACGATCGTTCATTAAATCCAAAGTTACTATAAATTGCAACTTAATTTTCTTTAAATGGTAACATATAAGAATACCATAATTAAATTATTAACATAATTAAAATACCGTTTTAGTATTGGAAAAATAAGTTTTTCTTCGAAAGAAAAATATGGTTTTTAAATGAAAAAAGTTAATCTATAAATTCAATATACCATATATTCTAAAAATGTGAAATTCCAATACATTTTTTTAACCGTGCGAAAGGATACTACCGGCTTCTCGCGTATCCGATCTCATACTGAATCATCCAGATTGCGAGTTACCCCTTAAACATAATTTAGGTTCTATTCTATTTACGCATGCATACATGGAGCTAAATAAATTAATTACAAAAAATTTCGATACCAGGACTCTATTGTGTACTCCCAGTTTAGCTTTTGCTGTATCAAAATGACTAGAGTAAAAAGGAAAAGTGGGTGTATATTATACGATTATACGACATACTCATTCACACGTAATTTCATACTGGAAGAGACATAATGTTTTTCTTTATTTTCCTTTTAGTCTGTCTATCTGTAAACACATCTGGTGACAACACAAAGTCCCACATTTTACAGCATAATCGCACATCGCTGTTTGAGTTATTATTATGTAGTTCCCTATCTCTGTATCCTTGTTATTTCCCCTTCCCTCGTGCCACTCGAGTGTGTTAGAGGAAAACTATATGAGATCCTCCGAACTGATTACGCGAGTAATATCTTAACTCAATTAATTGACTCTCTTTGTATCAAATAGTCACAAAGGTTTCTTTTGATACTAATTACAGTTGTAATTCGTAACAGCGGCTCGCCATATTCCAGACAAGGGTGGTAAAATGAAAAATACAATATTTTTGGTACTTTCATGTAATATATTTGGTTTCTTGTAATATGTTTATATAACATGTAATATATTCGAGAGTTAATTCGACGAACTTAGCCCTTTTGAATAAAATGATGAGGAATTTAAAAAATGGAAAGGACAATAGATAAGTGGATATAAATGAAAAATAAGAAGAAAGTAAACTCTTAAGCGAATAATCGCTACTATTTTGAAACTTAAATTTATACTTAGCGCTTTAGTAAGCTTTGTTGTTACATCAGCTTCAGCCTATTCAGATTTCAGAACTCGTGAGTTTTTGTCCTTGATCATTGTTCTTCCCCACCCCTCTGGTATCGTTTCTTCTGACTTATTCTTGTTCCCCTAACTCAAAAGATCTTTAAAATGAAGAACAATTTTGACGATTCCTAAGATTAAGGCTAACGGACCTGAAGGACTTAACATAAGAAGCGTTCCAGGACTGTTTCCAAAATTGAAAATTTTTGGGATTAGTGTGTGCGTGGGAGAGGTGAATACTTTGAAGGGTATCCATATATAACTCCTAAATAAAGTACATTTTATTTCATGATATCAGTTTTCGTATTAATTAAACAGGGCAAGTATTCTTGTATGTATTCATATAACCTCACAACAAAGTGTTTTAAACCAAAAATTTAAATTAAAATCTACCATTTCTTAAAACCTTTTTATTAAAATCTTTAACCAGGAATTATGTGGATTGACGAAATTTTTATATGGATATAGTTTCCCACCATTAATTCATATCCGCTCCCGATGTGGAGCATTTGGATTCCAGGCTCCTTTCCCAACTCCCTTTAGGCTGTCTCAAGGATGCTTGAACTTAAATATTATTTAAATGTTTGATTTGAATTTAAATGTAATTTGCATATTTTATTCCGGAGAAAATGAAAGCAAAAGGGCTTTGAATATGTAGTTGATTTCTATATTATTATTATTATTATTTTATTTTTTTGACATTTCATCAAAGATGAAGAAGAATATGGAAGTCTGGGCATTTACGGGGCTTACAACCGTCACAGGCTTTAGGTGATCACTTTACACACGTGTAACATTCACCAATTCTTCCCATTATTGACAAGCACATTACTCAAATTCTTGGAAGTTCTATATATATGAACCAATTTAGAAACCTTGTTCTTGAATCACTAGAACTTCACTAGAGACATCTATTGATGAGATGTCAAAAAAAATAATATGAAAATAACTCCTGTAATTGGAGATAATCCAGATTTTGTGAACAAGTATTTGGACACATTCAAAATGTTGTAGTTGATTTCTAATTTTAATTTAATAGAAAGGATGGAAGATTTGAAAAATATGCGTCACCAGTTGTTATCGAAACAAGTTGGGATTTTAGATTATCCTCAAATGAGAAGGCGAACGATTCCAGGCAACAGGACCTGTCACTGCAATTGCTGAGTTCTTTAACCTGATGCAGATTGGTTTAGTTGGTTTTCCTCTACTTGACTCAGAAACTGACCTAAGTGTGGATTTCTTGAATGTTTTTCGCAGATACTTTGTGGCACATTTTATAAGCTTTATATAACAAAACAACTTTGTCTTAAACACTTTTTTATTGTAAGTACACTTTAACCAATCGGTTTCGACAAGAACACACACTCCGTAAAAATCCTAAATATTATTGTTAAAGTCAAAAACATTTAGGATTTTTTACGGAGTTTTACGGAGTGTGGAAGTTTTTGGTAAGGAAACGTAATTAATTAGTATTTTAATGTGTTTAATGTTTTAGAATGTAATAAACCCTGATGATGATAAGCTTCTTGTCGAAACCGGTAGGTTAAAGTGTACTAATAATAAAAAAGTGGTTAAAACAAACTTGTTTAATTTTATAAATTTTGAGTGTGGATTGTCCAAAGTTAATACTCTCTAACATACAGAGGTCTGATAGATGTTTATTTGCAATATTACTTTACGTAATACTGGTTGTAAACGAAATAATATTCTTCGTTTGGTAAAATGAAATAAATTACATTGTCTTTGCAAACCACAACCTTTTGATATGAGAATATATAATTTATGTGTCAACGGTCAGCAACAGAAGCAAGACAATGGAAGAAAGATAATAAATAATATCTGAAGACAAACGGTAGTAAACTTCTTGAAGTGGTTATGGAAACCACAAACCATATTCCCATTTTTGTTTAAACCCATTTACTACCGGAAATTTTATAGCTTCAAGGCACCAATTCCAAACGCATTGGCTACCCAGCGCAGATAAAATTGACGAAGCTTCCATTCGGTAAGAAAAAAAAACTTTTTTTTTTCTACTAACATTAATATCCTTACATTACTGAGCGATGACCGAATTCAAATTATTTTTCAAAAAATTAAACACTCGTTTAATACCACCTACTGAATTTTATTTCATTACACACGACTAGTTTCAAAAACTAGCAGATGTTTTCATCTACAGGTGAAAAGTAAAACTAATTAAACTAATTTAAATTAACTAAACGTTAAAATGAAAACAAAAAAAACCTCTTACATAGTGTTATTCAATAAGAACTATTTATGATTTATTTATATATTTTACTTGATCAGTGACTTTTTGTTGACAAAGTTGGGTTTTGCTATTACTGACATCATCAGACTGGAATTTGGTCTGATGATGTGGGTAGCGATGGAAAAACCAGTCAGATGATATCGGTAATAATGAAACCCGGTCACTGGTCAAATAAAATACATGTGGAAAAAAACTATAGTTTTTATAAAATGCAGTTCTACCTATAAATTTCAGTACAAAACTTAAATATATACCAAACATAGTTATCGCGTTTGTAATACAGGTATGCGAGTTTGAGGTCTTTTTTGAAGTGGGACGCAAGAAAAGTAATTGGGAACCACTGCTCTATATAATTATGTATGTGTGCAGATATGAGATAAAGAAATGTGTAAAAGATTGGAGGGTTTAATGACAAACGTTTATTTTTCTAACTATTTTTTTACATCTAAACAAAGATGAAGAAGAATATGGAAGTCTGGGCATTTTCGGGGCTTGCGACCGTCAAAGGCTGGTTTAAATAATCTCTTTACAAACATATAACATTCACCAATTCTACCCATGATTGACAACCACACTACTCAAATTCTTGGACGTTCTATACATATGATCCAATTATGAAACATTGTTCTTGAATCACTAATTTTTCATAAGAGACATCTATTGGTGAGATGAGAAGAAGCTTTCCTTGTGTGTGTGTGTGTGTGTTCGTACCCCGCGGGTTACTGCACTCCTGTAGTCCTCACGGCCCAATAGGCCAGCCAATTTCTCGCTTGTCACTGCCACACTGAAAATGGCGAACATCCTTTTATCTTTCTCCCACCCTTCAAAAAACAATACGCAAACTCGAGTGCGTTAAATGAAAATGTAATGTAGATGTCACAGAGACAAAGCAATTTATGGAACGGGAATTTAGTCTTAGGGCATTTAAATTATCAAAATCAAAGGATAATCCACATGTAATCTACAACATTTTGAGTGTGTCCAAATACTTGTTCACAAAATCTGGATTATCTCCAATTACAGGAGTTATTTTCATATTATTTTTTGACATCTCATCAAAGATGAAGAAGATGAGATGATGATCTTCTTCATCTTTGATGAGATGTCAAAAAATAATATGAAAATAACTCCTGTAATTGGAGATAATCCAGATTTTGTGAACAAGTATTTGGACACACTCAAAATGTTGTAAATAAATTATCTGGTCAAATTATAAGCTTGAATAATAAAACTGAAAATGGTATTTTCTGGCGTTTCTCATGTGTGTGATTATAATCCAGGATTCGGACTTCACATACTAATATAAGAGTTTCTGCTTAATAAAAAGCTTCTTTACATCTCACCAATAGATGTATCTAGTGAAGTTCTAGTGATTCAAGAATAAGGTTTCTAAATTGGTTCATATATATAACTTCCAAGATTTGAGTAGTGTGGTTGTCAATAATGGGTAGAATTGGTGAATGTTACACGTGTGTAAAGTGATCACTTAAACCAGCCGATGACGGTCGTCAGCCCCGTAAATGCCCAGACTTCCATATTCTTCTTCATCTTTGATGAGATGTCAAAAAATAACATGTAATATAATTATTTGAACATTATCTGAATATCTGATTGAACTGAACACAAAAATTATTACATATTCAAGATATATTACAAATGTCTTACAAAAAAGCTCAAATTACTTTTTTTAGTATTTACGGAAATTACGAGCACGCACCAACAGTCTTGCGTTATTACTTTACACACTCGTGTAAAGTTCAACATTCAGCTGTTTTTTAACCATTAATATCACTTGATTTCGTTTTTTTTTTGTAATTCATCATCCAATCACCCGTTTGAGTACGACGTCTAGCGAGTGAAGCAGTATTTTGCAATGAAGTTGTGAAAAACTCCAGAAAATCGATAGTGAAAATCTCTCCCAGTATTTTTTTTTGTGTTTATGAAAACTTCTTTAAACAAAATCTGGTTGCCAAAAACCGTGTATCCCATCGACCTTACTTCACTTTGAACATGATGTGACGTCAACATTTTTAGTGATATAACACAATGGATATCTTTAAAGGGTTCAAGAAGTATGTGAAATAATTCGGAAATAGAATTTTACGTATGTTTACAACTGACTAACATATACAACTCTTCTGTTAGAATGGTTCACCATGTAAAAAATTATAACTTAGATAAAATTATCGGTCGTAAGATCTGTTAATGCCTAGACTTATATATTCTCTTTAGAAATATTTTTTGAGAGTACAACGAAAAATCTTATATAAATAACTTGTAAGTGAAACGTATTCAGAGCATATCTGAACAAAAAATTCGGAACACTTAAAATATATTTGATAATGGTTCATTTCATTGTCTAAGAATTTCCATTAAACATTATTCCATGAAAATTTTGCCAAAAACTATCTACGTCTCAGACTCTAAATAATTCAACAAAATATCAGTATTTCAACATAAATTATTCTCATATTCTACAATTTTGGATAAAATTCTACGAAAAGCGATGGGAATAATAAATTATTCCGATGTTAGATGCCAGTTGCTTTACGGAGCACTAAAGCACACTACATATTCTAGGAAAGCTACCAATATTAAGCAAACAATGCTTTTGGCATTTTGCCATGTAGATATTTACGTTTTATATTACGTTTCAGACTTGATCTTTCGAGAGATATTTGAACCAACCATTTTTTTATAAAATCGCTTAAATCCCAAAGTAGATTACATTGTGAATGAAAAAGCATAAAAACTCCCATATAAATGAGCACATAATATCATATTTATACAAAAATATATATATATAGCTTTTAAAATGTCCAGCAAAACCACATTTTTTAAATTAAAATTTGACTAAATAAATACTACTATATCTTAAAGTCTATTGTGACCCATATTCCGGTACATTCCGCATCATTTTAATGAAATTTATTTTGACATTACACAAGAATGAAAAAAATATACACTTATACATATTTTATTAAACACCAAATGTTTCATCTTAGCCTCAAAAATCTACATTACTTCTAGAACATCCCTTTTATTGTTGAATATTTTATCCCTTATATTATTGAACTTTGTGTGAATGAAATACAAATTAAAATTATAATTACTCGAATATTGAACTGCGAAAATGACTTGCAAATAATACCTTTGGAAAAAATCGTCACACAACATCGCGAACAAAAATATGTTTAAATCATACATATAGAGTACATAAAAAGGTAATAAATAACTGACCCTAATTACAGATATATTGAAATTTATTTGTTGGTAATTTGGTTTATATATTATATATTTGCAGGTATTCCGCTATATTTACTAATAAACCTGTTATCCGAAAATCGATAATTCGATAAAATGATGATAAACAATATATTTTTAATAGTACTTTTTTAAGGTAATCTAATAGTAAGATGATTGATCTCAACAAGTTAATTAAATGACATATATGCATGTCAAAACCTGCAGTCTATACTTATAGCTTTTTTCTTCATATACTTATATAAATCCTTAACTTAATCCTTAGCTTAACTCCTTCACCATCGTTCCAAGTTACACACAATGTATGACCTACGTAATTACCCATGAATATACAAACACATTTATGTTATGCATGTAGTACAGTGGTTCCCAAAATGGTATTTCTCAGGGGATATTTCAGGGGGTCTGTGGAAAATTAAAATTGTTTTGGGGGTCCCTGAACATGGAAGTTATAATAAATGACAATGAAAAAATTATTGGCTAATTTTAAAACGAATTTCGTCAACGGTCACCATTCACGAGGGGCCTGCATTCCATATAGGCAGAAAAACAGTGACTGTCTCAACTTACCCGCTTGACATATAAAAACACGACCAGTATTTATCCTACATTACTAAGTAGTACAAAGCTTACCTTACTACCTAACTTACTCCCTACCCTAGTAAGTAGTACCTAGCTTTCTTTATTACCTATCTCTACTGCCTACCCTAAGTATTTCTCTGTGCACACCACTACCATTTACCTACCATTCAAAACATCAATTTCAAAAGTTAAATTTGTAATTTTTCTATCATACATTTTTGTAGTTTTTTACCAAGGGTCTGTGGGCAAGTTTTGACTTTTGAAATGGAGTTCCTCGGGCCAAAGGAGTTTGGGAACCACTGATCTAGTATCTCAGATCTGTGGACCTGAACAGATTAGTTCGGGTCAGGGGGTTCCTGATGGCGTTATCCGAAACAGGTCTCGCCGCTGTATAATAATCGTTATGAAAGAGGACATTATAAGTTTGGCCAAGTGCCACTCCGTTGTTCGCGCACCGCGAACGATCCAGATATGGGGCGTTTAGTTCCATTACTGGACACGCATATGTTCCTAAGTCCTCTAATTAATCTAATATTGTAGCCGGCGTTCTTGCCAAATCGGGAAATAAACATCAAATTGGATGGTTTACTAATTGTGAAGATTTTACGCTAACTGTTACTGCACGTGTTGTGGTATGATTTTAATGGTAGAATAGTGAGTGTATTCTCAAATGATATCCTGATTTTTCAGTTAATTACAGATGATTGTGTCAACAAAATTCAACCGTAACACCGAAAGGTTTCCGTAAAAACAAAAAATTAGTAAGATTTAAAAATAAATAATAAAAACAAAATAAAAAAGTAGAATAACATTGTTGGGAAACAAATAATGGCAAAATAAGTTTCTTTTTAAAAAAATGTTTAACAAATATTAATTTATGATAGAGTTGGAAATGAATTCAATCAAATTCGATTACGGTAAAACTACAGAGTCATTTATATCTTTTTTAATGAAGTAATTATATCATGAAGTATATATACAGGGTAATCCAAACAGATGTAACCGCTCATATGAGACTATGCAATTTTTAATTGTTCAGGCTAGATGTGGCAACTCAAGATGCTTGAAAGATGAGAAAAAATATAAATAAATGTTTTTTTTGTTTTCTAAATAAATAAAGACATACTTTCCTTTCCAGTGTCATATAAAAAAAACATGTGATAAAATTTTCATAATGATTTCGCGGATATATTTTCACGACAGCTTAGAGAGTAAAGCGATTGTCAAATATGTCAGTTGCAGAAGAGACATTTGGAAAACCGCATTTTTGGTCGCTTTTCCGACTTTTATCGAGACGGAATAACGATAGAAAACAATTTTTTTCCTGAAACTTTAAAATAAAAACACATATTATATTATTATGTAACAAAATGTTCTCACTAATAGAACTGACCGACTGAGAAATTTAGGGAAAGGGGAATTTTAGCATGGGACATATTCCTATCAAAGATTAACTAATTTTTTTTTTCTAATGAAAATTTTACGTTTTGCTGACAGTTTATTAGCAATTTTATAAAAGTCGGCATGTGTCTGAATCTAATTTGTTAAAAAATTATATTTTTTAGTTGTATTTTCTGGAATTTACAGGGCCTAGTACTTAAAAATGACTGAAAAGTGATCATTTAAACTAGTCTATGACATATTATTTTTGACATCTCATCAAAGATGAAGAAGAATATGGAAGTCCTGACGACCGTCATAGGCTAGTTTAAGTGATCACTTTACACACGTGTAACATTTACCAATTCTACCCATTATTGACAACCACACTAGTTCTATTTATAAGAATCAATTTTGAAACATTGTTCTTGAATCCCTAGGACTTCATTAGAGACTTCGTTTATTTAGTGGTGTAGATGAAAAGAAGCCTTTTTACTGAGCAGAAGTTCTTTTATTAGTTTGTGAGGTCCGAATCCTGAATTATAATCTCATACATGAGAATCGCCAGAAAATATAATTTTCATTTTTATTATTTTAGCTTACAATTTCACCAGTTAATTTATTTACAACATTTTTAGTGTGTCCAAATACTTGTTCACAAATCTGGATTATCTCTAATTAATTAAAGATAATCCAGATTTGTGAACAAGTATTTGAACACACTCAAAATGTTGTAGTCTATGACATGTTGTCAGCCATATAAATGTCTGTAATTCCATTTTCTTCTTCATCTATGTTGAGATGTTAATGAAAATGACTGTATAAAATAACATTCTTTTTTGATTTGGCATAAACTACACTTGATTTTTTTATTGTATCTATTCCATATCAAATATCTATATAACGTAACATTTAGCATGATTGTTAAGAATTTTTCACGTAGCAGAAATCCATTTAAAAAATTGTAAATGTTATTCACCGTTACACAAGTGTATAAAGTGGTCACTACAGCCAGCCGATAACCAATTATTTACCCTGTAAATGCATAAAAACTCTTTTGTATTCTCTGTTCATAGATCACGACATCTCTTAAGACATCTATGATATAAGTATATATTTTTTGAATTTTTTTTTATTTATTCGGGAATTGTACAGCTTACATATAAAAAAATTACATAATAAACAATAGTTACATTAACAATAATAAACATTACATTACATTAAAAATAGCTACGTTAAAAAAAGGCAATTAAACAATCTCACATTTATGTTATCAAACTATATAAAAACATTCAGAGATTTAAAAAAAGGGTATGATATAAAATAATAGACTTAGCAGGAAGGAGAAGGAAAGGAGAGGAATTAATGAGGTTGTTTAAAGAATTTTTTTTCTAGGTAAGAAGTTTAAAAACAAGAATATATTTATAAATATACATACATACATATACATACGCATACATACACACATACATACATATATATATATATATACATACATATACACATATATTATGATAACAGTCCCTCAGAGACTCAGACATACTTAAAATATTACACTGCAGTAATGAGAAGACATCCATCATGAGATGAAGCGAACAAATATAAAATGTTTACCCAAATAATGTAATTCTTCCATTTAGTATGGGAATGTGTAGTTTCTCAATATCTCGACTCCGTCTCAGTGGAGTTATTGCCATGTTTCTGCCACTGTGAGAAGTGAAAACTGTTGTAAGCTGTAAGCATCTCACGTACTTGGAGCATGCACTCAGCTGAATTGAATTGTCATGCCTTGAAAAATTCAGAGATATTTCATTGTTCCATTCTGAATAGTTAAAAAAGAAATTGACTTGTAATTCTGTTCTTCAAATAGCTCGCAAACATATTTTTCAAAGATCAAAAATAAATGTTTAGTGTTCTGAGAATATGGCTGCAAAAACGCCCTTTTCAGAAATATTTTTTCAGACGAAAAATGTGGTTGTTTTTTTTAATATGCAAATGTATGTACAAATATTATCGATAAAATTAAGAAAGGTGTGGTAAAATTGTTTGGTTATGTGAATCAATTGAGTGAAGAGAGAACAGTTAAATTAATTTATGAGGCGAATGTGATTGGTAGTAAAAGCAGAGAAAGACCGAGGAAAACTTGGCATGATCAAGTATTGCAAATACTTCAAAATGGTGAGGTTAGGAGTTGGTATAATTGTTGGGTAGGTATGAAGAGATATATAAACTGGCAGTGAGCATCAGATTTCTGGTAACAACTCTAATGTATGGAAATATAGCACGGAGTCGGCAATAGAAGGATGAAAATAGACTGTAAGTAAGTGGTCAAGTCAGGAGTCAGAATAATCGGCGGGTATGTACATATAAGGAGATGCATGAAAGTGGAAAAATCGATAATTTTTTTAAGGACATAATAGTGCATCGTTCTGTTTTATTCCTTTTGTCTACACTTGCGGGGAAGTGGCGTAATGATTAGTTATATGAAATATTTCTCACGAAATAATATATACGAAATAATAATATATATCAGTTTTTTTTCATTCATTACCTTTGATATAAAACCACTCGCCTATTTCGTTTTCATTTTCAATGGTCAAATAAATGAGAGGTCGCGTGTTTGAAAACTCCCACATTAAGTAAGTACGTATATTTTACGTTATTTAATATTCCCAAGCACTCAAATAATGGTGATAATAGTCATTCTAAGATTGTTTCGAAAAATCGATTAGGGTCAACATAATTTTTTCTCAATTGACTGTTTTACTTTTGCTGGAAATGAGACTTTAATAAGTAACCCACTTATAAACTCCCGTTTTTACTTAGATTTTCTTTATTTCAATGACCAGCATGCAATACTTTAACTTTGGCAGTATATTCTGAAAATATTTGAATTTAGTGCTGTTAAGAACATCTCAGGAATATAAAGTACAGAAATGTATAAAACTGTATATTTAAAGGACTCACGAATAGCTGGTTCCATTGATTAGTATAATGTCGCTGTGTATCATTCACCATTTCACGCATAACTGATAATAAACAACTCAAATCTCAAATGGTTGTATTATGTGGTTAAAGTAAAATGACTTTGTAATTAGTAAGTTTCCAAGAACTTAAAATTTCTCCTAAATGAAGGTTTCATGAAAAACACTATAAAGATTTTATGATGTAAGTAAATAAACATCAAAATAGGTTTTACAGTACAGTATATTTGAAATTATTAGAATTCAAAGTGTAGAGTGTACTTTTTTGTCTTTAGAGTGAAATTTGATATTATTAGAATTTTTTTTAAAAGCCTACTTTTATGGTCTAAATTAGGTCTAAAATGACAAATCATTGTGCTAGCATAAAAATTAATTACAACATTATAATACTTAAAACCAAACGCTTTACAAAAATTGCTTTCATTGGGTAGGAAGTTATTATGTATATTTTAATTAAAATAATTTTATATTTCTATAAATATTGCAAAATTCATATTAAAATTCTTGTTATATCTTCTTATATTATAATACGACAATTGCATAAATTAATTCAGCTTTGTGGAAGTATTTATTCATTTTTCATATAACTATTTCCTAGTAAAAACCACTCTTCAAATAGAGGTATTTATTTACCTACCGAGTAAAAGAAAAAAATAATAATTATAATTTATCAATAAAACAGCATTGATTCACAGTATGGTCGCATATATTTTTTTAAAAATTTCTTTTTAAAAATTGAATTATTTAATCTGTTCAACCAATTGTTATGTTAGTATTATAGTAATATGGTATTATCTCACTTAGATGAACTTCTACTAAACTTTTCAGTATAAAGCTTCCTGGTGGTCCTGTAAGGATAGACAACGTACTACTTTATTCTAACTTGTCGAATACCAAAGGGAGAGAGAGGGAGAGAGAGAGAGAGTACGTAAGTACATGTTCAAATAAAATAAACTAGGAATAGATAACTGCTCTTGTACATGTTGATGCAAATATTCAGCATAAACTGGTAGTAAGTATGTATTAAACAAATAATAAATATCGTGTCGCCATCTTTGTATAAGCTTTACGTAAACATGGTAAACACTTCTTCCTACTGCGATTAACATCATTTTGCATACATTCTCTTGGGTTTATACGTTATACGGACCGGAATAAAACCAGCCGCTGTTTATTATTCTAGTCTCCCAACTTCTCACAAATTAATACATTGTAAACGTGAATTTTCGGATAGACTTGGGAGAGTGATATAACATTTGGACAGACTATATTTTACTTAATTTATATCTGTCAAGTGGTGCACCATATATTTACTCGTATGTATAAAGTACATTTGTAAATTAAATCACAATTCTAGAGGGTTAAAATAAGTATACATATGTATGTAATTTTTACACAGATATTTATCATATCACCCAGGACTGGTACATTGAATACGGGGCTGATCACATCGTCTTCATATAATTAACGATTAAAACATTTTAACTTTGCGATATAGGGTCTTGTAGACCATACAAGATGAAGAAAATACACGATATAAGTTCATTTAAAATAAATTATAAAGCATGTTTTAAAAAAATTACAAAATTAAATGTAAGGTAAAAGAAATTTGTACTTTGTTTTAACTAGACTTCTTCTTCCTAGTTCAATCCCAACTTATCGTCTTTGCAGACTTTTAGGGTAAATTTTCCTTGCCCTCAGATTGCAGGTCCATCATATACAACGTCACATAGGTTATGCCTTCGAATCATGTTATATTTCTGTAGCATCAATAAAAATAATCTTCTTCTATATGACTTTCGAGGAAGATCCATGGGGATCGCCTGGTTTACAATATGTTCAGGTGCTCTGCATCCGTTGTGTCCATACCATCTCAATTTTCTTATCTCTACCTTACTACTGATATTATATCCAGGGTTTTTTTTACCAGAGTAAACCAAAGTAATTCTTGGCCGGGTATAGCTAGTATATAATAATAATAATAAAACCCTTATCCGCACTCCAATGGTGCATAGGGCACTGTGTCATATACCATAAACGCAGTGTTATCTCGATCGTTTACACATGAAGGAAAGGTGATCAGGCCTCCACTTCAGGTACCAGTCCATGGTAATATTGAATAAATATAACAGTGAAAAAATCATTTATATTTATTTTACCCCCCTTGGGAATCGAACCCGGGACCTCCAGAACGGTAGCCGAGCGTGCTGACCATTACACTACGGCGGCGGATATAGGTATAAATAATATTGACATGAATCTCAAATCAATTATTTTGTTACAAAGTTGATTCCTCACTCAAAATTCATAAATTATTATGCAAAATAAAGTCGCAATAACATTTAAAAAACATTAATTGCTCCAAGGTGTTCATTTAAATACGTGATCTTAATAATTATATCCTGCATTTTTTAAATATGACATACTTTGATGTATTTAAATAAGGACAATCGTGTTATAAAGTAATAAGTATAATTAAATACCGCTACCTTGGAACGTAATGATAGAAAACTATTAAAAATATTCTGGATTGCATTCCGTTGATACGAGTATAAATAGGTAATAAAAATACCTAATAACGCATTAAAGTTAGTTACTTTACTAATCATATTTATTTAATATTGCTTGAAATAAACAAATAAAACAAAATATACAGCATGTTTATTTATATATTATATTAATATATATTTATTATTAATTATTAATTCAAAATCTTTGTTTGAGTTCTATATGCATATATTATCGATAAAGTTAAGAATAGTGTGTTGAGCATATGAATCGAATTATTGAAAAAAGAAACTTTTAATAAATTTATTACCAAAGAGAGATTATTATGGCGTTCTATCCCCACGGGGAAGCATCGTGATGGTTAATAAGTTAGTTAGATTTAATATAACTCCTAGCTTTGGAAACCAATATTTTTTTCAATATTATTATTATACTTGTGTTCTCGAACTCTTTCTTGACTGTCTTACCTTATATTAACATGATAAATATTTTGTGATAGTTTTTTTGTAAAACCATATTTCTTCTTCTTCTTCTTCAAACCTTTATCCGCACCCCAATGGTGCATAGGGCACTGCATATACGCAATGTAATCTTGATCGTTAACACATGAATGAAAGGAGATCTGCCCCCCCCGCTTCAGGAACCAGTCCATGGTAATATTGAATAAATATTAGAGTGAAAAAATCACTTTTATTTATTTGGACCGGGGACCTCCAGAATGGTAGCCGAGCTTGCTGACCATTACACTACTAGTGGCATAATTGTTAGAAATTTAGTACCGCAATCTATTTAAAAAGCATATATTCCAGTAGTACCTTACTGTATTACTTCAAGCATGTTCTCACAATTCGAACAAAAATGCGGTATTATTTATATAACGTTACCGTCGTCTAATCAGCGCGCTTGGATATGTCGTGTTTTTAATGTGTATATGTCTAGGCAATCTGGCAGAAGAGCATTCACGGCGCAGAGTACCAGGAATGCTCTAAACGAGGATACACAGCCAGGCTTGCGGATCAGCGAGCCGGCTAATTGGCCATATAAAGTACAAACCTGGAACCCACTTGGTATTTACTAATGCACTGCACGGCGGGTAATTTGGTCTACAGGTAGAATAATTGGGTCAAACTATTGCAGAAAGTTATGTAGGTACCCACGAATTTTACTTGATTCCTTCTAATTTCATGTTCTTCTAACCCTTATCCACACCCAATGGTGCATAGAGCACTGCATTGTATTGGCGCAGTGTTATCTTGATCGTTACTATTTAAAAAATATTTTTACTTAAACGGAATAACCCATCGAAGCGTCTATTTTAGATGCTTGTCTGCAGGTAGGATAGTAAGGATAAGGAAGGTTAATGTGAAAAATACGTCACAAACAGCCAGACTAATTGAAATTAAATATTTCTTGAATTCATTTCGCAATTGGCGGGAATCGAACCCGCGACGCCAGTTTCGCAGTCGAGTGTCTACCAACTACGCCACGGCGCCTGTTACATGAAGGCAAGGTAATCACTCCTGCGCTTCAGGGACCAGTCCAGGATAATATGAAATAAATTCTATAGTTTTTAAATCACTAATATTTATTTTCAACCCCCCCCCCTGGGAATCGAATCCGGGAACGGGTAGCTAAAAACGCTAACCATTACGCCACGGAGGCAGAGAATTTCATGTGGGTAGTAAAAATATTTTCAATTTGAGTTTTACTCGGTAAATACCACTACAGTAAAACCTCGATATGATGGACCTCTAGTTAACGATCTTCGCATATACTACTACTACTACTACCATCACGCCGTTTCCCCGCAGGGATAGGCAGAGAGGATGGAACGCCACACTCTTCTGTCCTGACATACACTCCTCGCCTCCTTCACATCCATTCATCTAGTCATACATGCCCTCCGATTACGCAGACTTTTGACACTGCCAGATTTTAGGTTCTGATTGATCTGATCGTGCCAAGTCTTTTTCGGTCATCCACGTTCTGTTTTCCCTCTCACATTCGCCACATATATTTTCTTAGTCATTCTCTCCTTATCCATTCGCTCCACATGTCCATACCACCGCAAAGAACTCTTCCTAATCTTTTCAATTATTCCTCGTTCAGCCTTACATTCCTTTAATGTAAAAAAAAAACAAAAAGTCCTGTTTATATTATACATTCTTAAATTTAATACATGCGGCCATGATAATCACAAATTATGTCTCTGAAGCGCAAACAAAACTTGATTCCTTTTTCAAAGCAGGATTACCGAAAGCAAGCGCGTCAATGTCAAACAGCAACGTCACTTTACAATGAGTGTCCGAAGATAATAAAAAGAATTTTGTTTGTGTTTTGTATTGAGTTTTTATATCTAAATACAGTGTTCGTATTTTAAAAGTTTTTTGGCGTATTTTAAACTTATTTTTATATAACGGATTTTCGGCCTTAACGGACACCCCTCCCCCCCAATTAGTCACTTATATCGAGGTTTTACTGTAGAAATTCAAAAAAACGAAAGTAAAATCTATTTTTACACGTATTTCGATGCATTCCGCATCATTTTCAAATAAACGGTGTTTGAAATTGATGCGGTAAAACTTAAATTAAAAATGGATAGATATTGCCTAAAAGTAACTCCCGAATCAAATTATTAAAATAAAAATTATTAACAAAGGGTTGATACGTAAAAGATTTTTATACAGATGGTGATTATTATCCAGCATTAGCTTATATTTTTTTTATGTAAAATATTTTGTACTGTATTTATTTACTTTGCTTCTTCCATTTGAAAGGAGTTGAAATGCGTTCTCTCAGACGAATGTGCGTCAGAACGTTGTGTGATAGATTTTCAAACAGTAAATAAGTAAAAAATGCAAGGCTTAGATAAGCACTATCAATAAAATTATAAAAAGTGTGTTGAGATGGTTTTGATATGTGGATGAGTGACATGAACGAATGAATGAGGAAAGAACGGTAAAACAAATTATAAGGCGAATGTGGTTGGTAATAGAAGCTGAGGAAGACTGAGGAAAGCTTGACATAATAAAGTATTTAAAAAAAACTTGAAGATGGTGAGTATTACTTAATATTATTTTCTAAAACAATATTTTTTTAGGTAAATCACATATTTAATTTGGCTTTGTCGGAGTTTTTATTAGATATTTATACAATAACTGCGATAATAAAATTAACGATTTCAAACTTTGACAGTATAAAATTAGATTCGTGTATGTAAAGTAATTTGCAGTGTGCATTCCCTATTTAATTTTGCCAACTTTAAATGGAAACAGGCATTACCGCCATTTTATTCCTCGCACTGCAGGATAATACAGCCATTAACATTATATTATTATCCCTAATTCCCTACATATTTACGACTTGGTTTCAGGATATCCGAAATATCATATGTAGATTATTATATCACGATGTAATTCTAACGTGGGGAGATTCAGATGAACGAACATAACGTATAAAAAGTTATACATCCTTCATCATAATTCAAGACAAAAGAGCCCTGGTTAAATAAAAATAGTCTAAATAATAAAATAACAACATTATAGTTTTTAACCCTTCAATTTTATTTGTGTATTTGGGTATTTGGGTAGTATGTTTTCTAGGGATGGAAAGATTGATAAAGACATAGAAAGGAGAGTGAATGCTGGGAATAAAGTGAATGGTGCACTGAAATCAGTTATAGCAAATAAAAACCTATCAGCGGGAGCTAAACTGGCAGTGCACAACGGAGTCCTGGTTCCAACTCTAATGTATGGAAGTGAAACATGGAGTTGGCAAAAGAAGGATGAAAGTAGACTGAATGCAGTCGAAATGCGGTCTCTCAGAAGAATGTGCGAGAAACGATGTATGATAGATGTGCGAATAGTGAAATAAGGAAGGAATGCAAAGCTGAGATAAGCATTATCGATAAAATTAAGAAAAGTGTGTTGAGATGGTTTGGACATGTAGAACGAATGAGTGAGGAAAGAACGGTAAAACAAATTTATGAGGCGAATGTTAGTGAGAAAAGAAGAAGAGGAAGACCGAGAAAAACATGGCACGATCAGGTGTGCCAAATACTTGAAAGTGGTCAGGTTAGGAGTCGTAACAATCGGCGGGTATGTATGAGGAGATGCATGAACGTGGAAGAGGCGAAGAATGTTTGCAAGGACAGAGTGGTGTGGCGCTCTATTCTCTCTGCCAACCCCTGCGGGGAAGTGGTGTGATGGTTAGTTAGTTAGTTAATTTTATTTGACCAGTGACCGGGTTTCGTCGTAACCGACATCATCACAGTCACTGGTCAAATAAAATTTATGTAGAAAATTACATAGTTGTTATTTTATTATATAAAATGCAAATCAACCAAGAAATGTCAGTACAACACTAAAATCGAATAAAAATATCCCACTGATAAGACATACATATAATAAAAATCACTCGTAAACGAGTGGAAGCTTAAACAATAAAAATACATAAAATCGCATTTACAAATCCTGTTTGTATTTGAGCTCCATCAACCCAATCAAAGTCCATGAAAAAAATTTTTCCATTAATTTTAACTAGTTGAAGGTAGTATGGTATACTAAAGGTGAAAACCCTTTTTTGTATGGATTTTTTTAATTAGGTATTATTAATAAAGAAACATTTAGGAAATAATAATGATATTTATATAAAACAATAATTTTATTAATATTAACGTAAACTCTTGGACGAAAATTACAATAAATATTTAAAATATAAGATAGAAGATATAAGAGTTCCTTCAATCAAACGAGATTTCTTAAGTAAATATAGTTATGGGCTTAAGAAGTTTTTATTATACATATTTATTGTTTTTATACATAATTACACTTAACAGGATAAATACATAATTGACACAAACGCATCGTGGGTCGTGCATACTCGTAAATCTGGAATTTCAAGAGCAGAAATCATAATAACTATCAGTATAAAGCCATAAATATAATTAATATGATTG